>NC_135862.1:490000-515000 GCF_031162955.1 Sander vitreus | reverse complement strand
TTTGTCTTTCGACTAAACTTGCAAAATCTGCGATGGGACAGAGCTCGAATATGTTTGAATGAATATGAATGGGATGGCAGTAGCTCAGTCAGTAGGGAGTTGGGTTGGTTCAAGTCCACATATGGACCAAAGTATGGTGGTGGACTGGTAATGCACTGTGACACAACGGGAATGTATGAGAAGGATATCAAGTCAGTCGACCTGCTATATGTAGCTGATTCTGAACAAACTCGTCTTCCAGATGAACGTGTACTAGCACATTTTTAGTCAATAAAATGTTAACACAATAGTACATATTTGACCATTAATGTTTTGACATTTTAGGGGAAGCCGAGCTTCCCTTGCAGTCTCAAAGACATCGCCTCTGGTCTTCTTAGTTTATTTATCTAAAAAGATTAGTTTCTCTTTATGTATTCAGTTGAAAACACTGGCGAGACAGCTACATGATTGTTTTTTTTTTTTACAGAAAAACACTTTTTCCGTATCAATACCACAAAGAAATAATATTATATATATATATATATATAAACACTACCTATCAGAATTGACAAATATTTGCCTCACATGCATGAAGTGAAATATCAGCATTATTACACAGTTAAAGAATCCGTTTCATCGTCTGCATTCAACAAGACTGAAGATAATATCTGGCTGATGGAGCTCCAGATAATGTCAGAGAACTAACCTGAGCAAAGTTTCTGTTGATTGTTACCAATCAATGATTTGAAGGAGTTTGAGTTTGAGTTCATTTTTTTTATTCACAATACCACTTCAAACATTACAATAATACAGTTGGGGTACAAGATCAATTGGGTAGAGTGAATGGGTCCCCCATAAGAAGCTAGGAAAGCTTATAGACGATGGTATACACAGTTACCACCTGTAACCAGATGATGATGAGTAAATGCATGCAAAAAGCGCACCAGTACATACATAACATTACATACACATATAATCATATACATACATCCCAGTAGTCCATGAGAGAACAGTTTTATATTAGATATAGGTTAATAGGAAATTATTTTTTAGTTGTCTTTTGAAGTTGGAGATAGAGGGTAACACCTTGAGGCCATCATCAATCCCGTTCCAGCTCTGTGGCCCCCTACAGACAACACTCATACTGGCACACACGTCGGCGACATTTTTCTTATATAAGTGGTTTGATTCTCGTTTGGCATGTATGTTGGGGGCCGGAGATGGGAACAAGACTACTCAATCTAGAGTTCAGCCTGTTGACAATTTGAAACATAAGGCAGGCATTATGATATTCATTTAGCTCAGTCTTAGTAACTCAAAGTGGTGGAATAGAGTGTGGGTGGGGGAATTTATCTCTGACCAGGACAGAGCCCGTATGACTTTCTTTTGCAAGGATATAAGTTTTTTAAGATGGCTGGTGTAAGTGTTACACCATTTCACATTACAATAGTTAAGGTGTGGTTCAAAGAGAGTTTTATACAACGTGAGAAGGGCAGACAGAGGAAGGAAATGTCTGATCTTATAGAACAAGCCAACATACTTGGACAGTTTGTTTACAAGATAGTCGATTTGACATTTAAAGTGAGTCGTCAATGAGGACCCCCAGGATTTATTATTATTTATCTCCTGCCCATTAGTTTTAATCAGGCAGTGATCAGTGTTTTTACATTTTTTGCTCAATTTGAATAAAATGAAATTGGTTTTGCTGACATTTAATGACTATATCTGAGTTTACTATATCGTGTAGAGTAAGTGGGTTCCTGTGTGATGTAAACAAATTAGTGTCGTCAGCAAACATCATTTTATGAAAAATTTGAGAGGAATTTATGAAATCATTTATATATAGAATGAATAAGAGTGGCCCTAAAATGTTACCCTGGGGGACCCCGAAGATCACGGGCTGACAAGTAGAGTTATGATCATTGACATGGACATACTGTTCCCTCTCGTATAAATACTTCTGAACCATTTAAGTGCTAGACCTCTGATACCATAGTGATGCAATTTGTACAATAAAATATCAAAGTCAATGGTATCAAAGGCTTTTGATAGGTCCAAGAAAATACCAACACCACATGTTCCCTCTTCAATGCAGTCATTAATTTGTTATATTAGGTTGAGTATTGCCATACAGTTTGTACTCTTTTTTTCTAAAACCGTATTGAGATGGAACAAGAATATCTAGTTTATGAAGATAGCCACTGAGTCTAGTGTATACTGCTTTCTCCATTACTTTAGAGAAAGTGGGTAGAATTGATATGGGCCGGTAATCGCTCATATCATTTCTGTCGCCCGATTTAAAAATTGGAATTATCTTAGCAATTTTTGTCATTTTAGGTACAGTGCCAGTAAGTAAAGAAAGGTTGATGCAGTAAGCCAGTGGCTCTACAATGACGTTTGCAATGGCTTTCATGATCTTACTACATATTCCATCTACACCCGCGGTGGAGCGCGTTAGTGCGCATGCGCGAAAGCTGCATGCTGCCTGTTACCTGCTCCAGCTTTTGAGTTCGCTTTTCTTTTTTTCTTTTTTTACTTTTTTAACTTTAAATAATTTCCACCTGGGATTATTAAAGTATTTCTGATTCTGATTCTGTGTACGAGCTCCTCAAGTCCAAAATGATCTTGAGGAGCTCAGTACTATCTGTTGGTCTATTCATTCATTTTTCATGATTAAAAAATTAATAAATGTAGCTACCAAAAAGAAAATGCTTGAAGGTGACACTCTGGGGTTGACATATCTTCTTAGCCAGATTTACACCTATTGAGGCAAAATGATTATTAAAACTATGTACAAGATCAGCTTTGGCATCACCAAAGTCAGGCAGATTAGTAGGTTTATGTCTCCTGTTGAGGACTTCATTTAACACATCCATGACCTCCTGCAGTCCCCCTGTGAAGCTTGGAAGAGTTCTGTGTAATTACTTCTTTGGTCTTTCTTATGATCTGCGTTAGTTTATAAGAAATATATTTCTCTTTATTTAAGCTAGAAGGATTTTTTATGTAGGATTTGTATAGCTTACTTTTATATTTAATAGACTTTAAAATTCCCTTTGTAATCCAAGGGCTCTGGAGGGTAGTGCTGCATCTGACAGTCTTCTCAGGGATTGTGTCCTTGATGGAATCTTGAATGATCTTTATCAGACTGTCATATGCTGCATCAGGAGTCCCACTGTCATAGACAGAGTCCCACGACTTGGTCTGTAAGTTAACAATTAGGTGCTGTAAGGTTCTCTCATTGAGGATTTTAGATTTAATTTTAGAGAGTGGGGGAGAGAACGATTTGCCAGAGCCAAAAAATATTGCAATGGGAAAATGGTCTGTGATGTCAGACTGCACGACTCCCGTCTCCAGCTTGGTATTTTGAATATTAGTAATGATATTGTCAATAATCGTTTTGGATGTCTGTGTAACTCTAGTAAATCTATTAATGGTGGGGAAGAAAGAGGACCAGTGCAATGTGATCTTAAAGTCATGTTTTGCCCCATCTTCCTTGGAAATTTCAATGTTATAATCAACAAGGAGTATACAGTCTTTTTTTTTTTTTAGCTTATTCAGTTTATGTAATAGATTTTCCAGTTTACAGCAAACAGTGTCAAGAGCAGAGTCTGGGGGGTGATAGAGTACACCGACAATAAATGTTTTGTCATTATTGTTAATCTCAATAAATAAAGATTCACAGTGGTCATCCTCTAAATAAAGATCACAGGTTTTTACTTGGAGACTGTTCTTAACATGGAGGCAGACCCCTCCACATGTTCTATTTGGTCTGTTCTTAATGTGGAGATTGTACCCATCGAGGTTAAGTAAATCGGCATATGAAAAATCATTAAGCCAGGTTTCACTACACCCAATAACATCAAAATGACAACTTGAGTTAGAAAGTAAAGAAGCTAAATCAGTTTGTTTAGGCCTCAGATGTTTAGACAGATTGATCACAGTGCATTTCCCTGTTGAACCCTGGCGTCCATGGACTTCTACGGGCCTGCTTTGAACGGTTTTTTTCAGTGTTTCAAAACTAGACGGTCATTGGATACATGCTGCAATTATGTCCCGCCCACGGACGCTCAGCGTCTCTGGAGGTGAATGGAGGAGTGGGCTGGCCTGGACTCCTGTCGAAAGACTGCATCTCCTTTTGATTAACAGCGATTTGTACTATAAAAAGTCCCCGAAGATAATAATGTATACTTTATTAATACTGCAAGGGGAAATTACAATGTTTTCACTCTGTTGTTATTACACACATTACACACAGGCCTGGATTACACACACATGCTCAGTACCTCTACATGCACTAATGGAGAGATGTCACAGTGAGGGAGCTGCCCATTGAAAGGCGCCCCGAGCAGTTGGGGGTTCGGTGCCTTGCTCAAGAGCACCTTGGCAGTGCCCAGGAGGTGAACTGGCACCTCTCCAGCTACCAGTCCACCACCATACTTTGGTCCATATGTGGACTTGAACCAACCCAACTCCCTACTGACTGAGCTACTGCCATCCCATTCATATTCATTCAAACATATTCGAGCTCTGTCCCATCGCAGATTTTGCAAGTTTAGTCGAAAGACAAACTGCTGCAACCTATTTCTTGGTATTTGCTTGGCGAAATTGCTAGCCAATTTTCATCATCCATTTATACAATTATACACCTCATTCCTTGTTTTAGTTTAACCTAATTCCCACATTTCCTCCTTTGAGTTTAATATCGTTTCGTTAGATCGTTTGTTCATTCATTCAGTAGACTAGGCTGGTGTCGTAGGGGTGAACTAGCCAGCTAGCAAACTGCACATGGTGGCAGACAATGCTAATATTGTCAACCAGATATTGCCGAAGCCATTTCAAAGTCACACTGTGTGTGTGTGTGTGTGTGTGCATGTGCGGGTGTGGGTGTGTGCGAGTGTGTGTATGTGTGGGTGTGTGTGTGTGTGTGTGTGGGTGTGTGTGTGTGTGTAAAAGAGGTCAAGAGTCCTGACACAACGTACCATGACTAGTTACGTTATCTTGCATTAGACACATTCCTGCGTACTCGGGTGTGGTATCAAAAAGGCTGAACTGAAACACACACACACACACATACACACTCACACCCACACATACACACACACATACACACACACACACCCACACATACACACATACACACACACACACATACACACACACACACACACACACACACACACACACACACACACACACACACACACACACACACACACACACACACACACACACACACACACACACACACACACACACACACACACACACACACACACACACACACACACACACACACACACACACACACACACACACACATACATACACACACACACACACACACACACACACACACCCACCAACCCACCAGTATAAATTTCAGGTCCCTTGCGTAGAGTCTCCACACAACCATAACTCAAGATTTAAGGCGTGGTTGTTTGAAATATCAGAGAGACAGCTTAAGTTCCTTCTTTCCATTTCATTCAGAACTAACAATGGTGAGTAGCTGCTTTGACATGAATGTTTGAATATTTGACAGCATTATGATTCAAGTCTACATGACTAAAGTCATTCATGTTGTCGTGTTGTAATGTACCTTTATTTCTGATTGCATCAGGCTGCTGCTGCTGAACTGCAGAGGTGAGTCAAAAAGATCTAGACATGTTATTGTAATTATTGACAAAATGTATATATTGAAATCCATTTAGTATAGAGGATTATCTTCAAGAGAAACTTATGAAAGGTAAAGACAAAATGAAATGGGAGAGACTGATATTATCTCAAACTTAAAGTAGTCTTTGAATGTAGTATTTAACATTTATGTATGTAGATATATGGATCTATTTCATGTTTGATTTACTGAACCACGTTATTGCTGCATTCTGATTTTTTAACTCTCCATTTATATTTTTATTTTTTTTAGACAAATATTATTCCTGGTAGAGGAAGATTCTTTCAGATATAATGCTTTCGAGATTATCTATGAAATGATAATGATGTGTACAGATGATGCTACGGACCTAGTGGATGAGGTATGTCTGATGGAGACTTTTTATAAACTATTGAAATGTGTGTGTGAACATAATGCATGACCCTGTCAGTGTCTTTAGGATCCATAAAGCTTCTCAGTTCAGCCTGTTCTCATGATGTCTGGCTCCTTGTCGACTAAACGCGCCACGTGACTCGCCTAATTTCGTGGGATATCGTACAGATTAATGTGCATAACTTTTCGTAGGATATCGTAGGATCCAGTTCATGAGAATGTGTTGACTCGGTTACACACAACACACACAATGATATATCTCTCTGAATGTGTTTTGACTTCACAGGTTCTTCACAGCATCTTCTTTTTGGGAAAGATAAAGACGCTGACATTTTCCCCCAGAAGATATTGTGAGTGATGATCCTCAGTTGATAAATACATTAAGGGAGCCACATCCTCGGCCTTTTGAGAAATGTTCCTCTGAGGTACCCAGGCGGAGTCCATTTTCATGTGTGCTCGACATGGTAAGAGGACAGTTCCTCAAAAGATAACACCTTACCTTACTCATCTGTATATCTGTGTTTATATACTGTCTGTTTATATAAGGGTGTTTATTGTGTAAATATGTTTGTTTTATTACTATTATTATAATAACTAATTCTATTTTTTCTATTTCTTATAGTTTATGTATATGTTTTCTCCTTTGTCTACATAATGTGTATTTGTTTTATTATGATGTGTGTAAGAAAAATCTTTTGAGCTGCTGTAGCAGGATTCTTCTTTGTAAAGTTGTAAAGCGTTGCTACTTCACCTAAACATCTCCAAATATTACAGATTGTTATTAATCTCTCAGTAGAGCTGTGCCAGTAATACAACATTGATCCTGATTTTAACGATCTCAAAAACAGAGTAATCGAGGAAAAAGATTATTTTAAACATTACGTTCAAACAGTGAAAGTATGAAGGGAAAGGTCCCATATGTAGATGATTTCACTGTTGATTTATTTAACTGCTTTCACTGTTTTTATCTTTAATAAATGCAACATCTTTCTAAAAGTCAACGAGGAATCCTGTTAGATAATCCTGATTTTAATAGTGACTAAAGTAATCATGATTATGATTGTTTCCATGATCGAGCAGCCGTACTGAACCTTAACAGACACAAAGCATGACTCGGTGAATGATTGGATGCATCAGCAGCTTCATCATATTTCTGATTTCTTACAGGTTGTCAACGTGACTGGACGAGACAACGAAGGAGAAATCAAACAGCAGCTGCAACAGTTCATCGATACACTGGAGGGGGCTATTAACAAACCTCTGGTCTCCAGAACCATCTGTGTCTCTCAGAGTAAAAGCCCAGGTTCAGTCAAGTACTACGGAGTCTCCATATCCGCTAATAGCCCTTTAGCCCGGAAAATCCTGATTGGTGCTTCCTGTCTCAGGAACTGGGAAAGATATGTAGCTGACGCAGTGATGACCTTCTATCCAGAGACAGGTATTAGGAGATTTGTCAGAAAGACATATTTCGATGGAACCATCAGAGTTCCAGAGCAGCATGTCCGGTGCGAAACGTTTAATCTCTATGATAGAAGATTTATGCCTCCTTGTCAATCATGTGGTCAGTTGTTTGGTCTGCCAACAACTGAAATAAACATATTCCCCTATGGCAACTGTGCCGAAGCTGAAAGTCTGAGCAACTTGTTTAAAGGTGATGAAGCAGTTAGAGGACAAGTACCACCACCAACTGGTGGTGACAGAGCAGAGGCTGAAAGAACCTTCCTTGAGGCGCATAGAGGTTTGGTGCGCTCCTCTAGGGTATTTGATCAATGGACAGATGGTTTCTACACCCCACAGTAAGCCAGATCTTAAAAAGGGGAAAGACTGAATCAGGGCCGGGACCATGTGCTTTAGTCCCGATTTGATTCTTTCCCGATACACGAGTGTGATTTTCATTTATTATGATTTAATAGGAGTATTGGGATTTTCTTTTCCTTCTTTAACAAAAACACAAGTTTAATGAAACACGTCTAGAGACGATATATAATGAGACATTTCTAAAAACTGATTGTTTTCTAAGAAGAATGACATCACATGTCAGTCAGTCAGTCTGATGTTGATTTACTTTGTAAAGAAGAACATAACATGGATCTTCTGCTTTTTGCTTTTGTTTTTCCCACCCGTAGATTGAATATTAAATATTGATATTGAGAATGAGTACCTTTATTACCCAGTGACCAGATCTCCTTTAAGATGATTCTTTGTCAAACAGCAGAGATCAGTGTAGAAGTTGTTACTGAACGGGGAGGTCATGTGATCACAGCTGTTAATATTTCCTGCTAATGCTCCAGCTACTTACTACCATAACAATAAAGATATTAATGCATTCATGGAAAACATAGTGAACCAAATGTGTCAACAACACATCTCTTCCTACTGAACTTTGACTAACAAGATGATGATATTAATAAGAATACTTCCATGTGTCTCTGTGATTGTCCTATCTGAAGCTGATGTTCTTCTCTGTGATTCTGGCTGTTCTGAGTTGTGTCTTCATGGCTGAATGAACTAATTAGAGTCTCTTCACATCAAATGAAATGAAATGTGTCAACTGTTTGAGTAAAGCATGCAGAAGATGGAAACCAGAAATGGATCATGTTGTTTACAATAAAATGATGCTGATGAAAACTCTGGTTCATAACTAGTTTTGATTTGATCTCCTAACCTCCTCTCAAGAACTGATTCTTTGTCTCTGTGAACAAAACTATTTACTTAAATAACTCCTGTTGTGATTTGACACTATCAATAAAGTTGAATTGAATACTGGAGCAATTTCAGAGATATCAGTCATAGAAACTAACCTTTATCTCCACTTATAGAGACCTGGAACATAACAACCGGGTTGTAATGCACTGTTTAATATTTTAACATCAAGAAATACAGCAAGTAAAGCTGGGATACTAGTTTGATAAAAATCAGTTATTGTGCAACATTTAATAACTGTGAGGGAGTGTTCACTTCTATAGAAACCATACCACACACACACACACACACACACACACATAAACACACACACACACACACACACACACATAAACACACACACACACACATAAACACACACATACACACATAAACACACACATACACACACAAACACACACACACGCACACACAGAGAGACACACACACACACAGACACACAAACACACACACACACACACACACACACACACACATTCAGCTCAACATACCACCAGGAGTACACTACCCAACCTAGAGGAAATATACATCAGGGGAGTAAAGTCCAGAGTAAATCCCCAGAGATCCCAGTCCCCCCAACAACCTCCTCTGCTCTGCCCTACGCTCTGGGAAACGCTATCGCTGCCTGGGGGCCAACACAGAGACAATGCAGGAAAGTTTTTAACCCAAGCTCTCCGGATACTGAATGAGGACTGGAGCAGGAGCACAAGCATGTTGGAAACAACTCATGCACTTTTCAACACACATTTGACAACACATTTCTTCTCCTTCTTCTCTTCTGTTTCTATTTATTTCCCTTATTCATCAGTATCGTCTTCACAATCTACCATCATCATGATAACTATCTATAATCACATATGCACACTATAATAATCATCATCAGAATACCTGTAATCATCGTAATCTTCAAGTAGCCATGCAGACAAAGGTTGTACAGACACCGAAGGCTTCGCTGGTAAAACCTTCAGGTCATCCTTATCATGTTTTTCTACAGTCACAAAGACCTTTGTTGGTAAAACCTTCAATTCATCCTCAGTTCTTATGTATGGAAACATCTTCTCAGTGAAAGTGTGTGTGAAGGTGTGTATGAGTGTGTCCGTATCAGGATCAGAGAACGACAGCTTTCCACTGTTCCAGTCCAGAGTCACTCTGATCCTCTGGAGCTGTTTCTGCTCTGGGAGATCCTTGCTGGGATCTGATGGGCAGACTGCTGAGTATTTACCTTTACAGAACTGTATTGTCCATAATCCAGACCGGAGGTTTTCCTTCCTCTGGGCACCTTCTGCTGACACTCCCACTGCCCAGTATGCACTCTCTCCAACCTCGAAATCCCAGCTGTGTGTCCCTGAGTTAAAGCCCTCAGAGCCCAGGACAGTGCAGTATCCAATCCTTTCTGGATTATCAGGAAGCTTCTGATCCTCTCCAAGTTTAACACTGGTCAGATCTTCAGACAGGATTAAGTGTTCATCAGCAGTGTTTGGGTCCAGAATAACAGGAGTATAGGAGACCATGTCCTTCATCTTGTTCCAGATGTTGAAGCTCAGGTTGCCCAGGTGTTTGGCCTCGTCTATCAGAGCTCCTGGGAGCAGCTGTGGATCATCCAGCAGGGGGCGCTGCTGGACTCTTTCCACTGCAGCCTTGTAGTTGATCAGGAATGAGACGTCTTCAGCTCTCAGCTCCTCCTCTGTGGCTCTGACTGTGTCTGAAAGAGCTGCTATCTCTCTTCTCAGAGTCTTCATCTTCTCCTTCATCCTCTGACTCTTCTGCTCCTCTTCCTCTTCTAGAAACTGGTGAAGCTTCTTAAACTGATCCTTGATCTGCGTCTCTGTGCGTCGGACCTGGACCTTCAGGTGTTCTGCAGACTCCTCTTCGACGTGTCCACAAACCTTTAACTTCTCCTTTAAAAGCTCCAGAGATTCCCTGAAGTTCCTTCTGCATTGTTTAGCAGCTTCATTGATGGGTCTGAATCTGTGGTTGGAGTGTTTTTCTGAATCTCTGCAGACGACACACACTGGCTGCTGATGGTCCAGACAGAAGAGTTTCAGTTTCTCAAAGTGCAGACTGCAGCGAGCCTCTGAAGCCTCTCTGATCTCTCTCCAATAAGAAACTCTCACACAGGTTCTTTAACCTCCGGTTTAAAGGTGGTTCTGACTTTGAAGATATCGTGATACAAACTGGACACTCACGTTCTTGTTTCTGTCTCCAGTAGCTCTGCAGACAGTCTTTACAGAAGCTGTGGGTACATGACAGGATGACAGGATCTTTAAAGACTTCATGGCAGACAGGACAGCGGAATTCTTTGTCAAACAGCAGAGATCAGTGTAGAAGTTGTTACTGAACATCATGTGGTCATGTGATCACAGCTGTTAATATTTCCTGCTAATGCTCCAGCTACTTACTACCATAACAATAAAGATATTAATGCATTCATGGAAAACATAGTGAACCAAATGTGTCAACAACACATCTCTTCCTACTGAACTTTGACTAACAAGATGATGATATTAATAAGAATACTTCCATGTGTCTCTGTGATTGTCCTATCTGAAGCTGATGTTCTTCTCTGTGATTCTGGCTGTTCTGAGTTGTGTCTTCATGGCTGAATGAACTAATTAGAGTCTCTTCACATCAAATGAAATGAAATGTGTCAACTGTTTGAGTAAAGCATGCAGAAGATGGAAACCAGAAATGGATCATGTTGTTTACAATAAAATGATGCTGATGAAAACTCTGGTTCATAACTAGTTTTGATTTGATCTCCTAACCTCCTCTCAAGAACTGATTCTTTGTCTCTGTGAACAAAACTATTTACTTAAATAACTCCTGTTGTGATTTGACACTATCAATAAAGTTGAATTGAATACTGGAGCAATTTCAGAGATATCAGTCATAGAAACTAACCTTTATCTCCACTTATAGAGACCTGGAACATAACAACTGGGTTGTAATGACTAAATATTTTAACATCAAGAAATACAGCAAGTAAAGCTGGGATACTAGTTTGATAAAAATCAGTTATTGTGCAACATTTAATAACTGTGAGGGAGTGTTCACTTCTATAGAAACCATACCACACACACACACACACACACACACACACATAAACACACACACACACACAGAGACACACACACACAAACACACACACACACACACACATAGACATACACACAAACACACACACACAGACACACACACACAGAGAGAGAGACACACACACACATACACACACAAACACACACACACGCACACACACACATTCAGCTCAACATACCACCAGGAGTGCACTACCCAACCTAGAGGAAATATACATCAGGGGAGTAAAGTCCAGAGTAAATCCCCAGAGATCCCAGTCCCCCCAACAACCTCCTCTGCTCTGCCCTACGCTCTGGGAAACGCTATCGCTGCCTGAGGGCCAACACAGAGACAATGCAGGAAAGTTTTTAACCCAAGCTCTCCGGATACTGAATGAGGACTGGAGCAGGAGCACAAGCATGTTGGAAACAACTCATGCACTTTTCAACACACATTTGACAACACATTTCTTCTCCTTCTTCTCTTCTGTTTCTATTTATTTCCCTTATTCATCAGTATCGTCTTCACAATCTACCATCATCATGATAACTATCTATAATCACATATGCACACTATAATAATCATCATCAGAATACCTGTAATCATCGTAATCTTCAAGTAGCCATGCAGACAAAGGTTGTACAGACACCGAAGGCTTCGTTGGTAAAACCTTCAGGTCATCCTTATCATGTTTTTCTACAGTCACAAAGACCTTTGTTGGTAAAACCTTCAATTCATCCTCAGTTCTTATGTATGGAAACATCTTCTCAGTGAAAGTGTGTGTGAAGGTGTGTATGAGTGTGTCCGTATCAGGATCAGAGAACGACAGCTTTCCACTGTTCCAGTCCAGAGTCACTCTGATCCTCTGGAGCTGTTTCTGCTCTGGGAGATCCTTGCTGGGATCTGATGGGCAGACTGCTGAGTATTTACCTTTACAGAACCGTATTGTCCATAATCCAGACCGGAGGTTTTCCTTCCTCTGGGCACCTTCTGCTGACACTCCCACTGCCCAGTATGCACTCTCTCCAACCTCGAAATCCCAGCTGTGTGTCCCTGAGTTAAAGCCCTCAGAGCCCAGGACAGTGCAGTATCCAATCCTTTCTGGATTATCAGGAAGCTTCTGATCCTCTCCAAGTTTAACACTGGTCAGATCTTCAGACAGGATTAAGTGTTCATCAGCAGTGTTTGGGTCCAGAATAACAGGAGTATAGGAGACCATGTCCTTCATCTTGTTCCAGATGTTGAAGCTCAGGTTGCCCAGGTGTTTGGCCTCGTCTATCAGAGCTCCTGGGAGCAGCTGTGGATCATCCAGCAGGGGGCGCTGCTGGACTCTTTCCACTGCAGCCTTGTAGTTGATCAGGAATGAGACGTCTTCAGCTCTCAGCTGCTCCTCTGTGGCTCTGACTGTGTCTGAAAGAGCTGCTATCTCTCTTCTCAGAGTCTTCATCTTCTCCTTCATCCTCTGACTCTTCTGCTCCTCTTCCTCTTCTAGAAACTGGTGAAGCTTCTTAAACTGATCCTTGATCTGCGTCTCTGTGCGTCGGACCTGGACCTTCAGGTGTTCTGCAGACTCCTCTTCGACGTGTCCACAAACCTTTAACTTCTCCTTTAAAAGCTCCAGAGATTCCTGAAGTTCCTTCTTGCATTGTTTAGCAGCTTCATCGATGGGTCTGAATCTGTGGTTGGAGTGTTTTTCTGAATCTCTGCAGACGACACACACTGGCTGCTGATGGTCCAGACAGAAGAGTTTCAGTTTCTCAGAGTGCAGACTGCAGCGAGCCTCTGAAGCTCTCTGATCTCTCTCCAATAAGAAACTCTCACACAGGTTCTTTAACACCCGGTTTAAAGGTGGTTCTGACTTTGAAGATATCGTATTACAAACTGGACACTCACGTTCTTGTTTCTGTCTCCAGTAGCTCTGCAGACAGTCTTTACAGAAGCTGTGGGTACATGACAGGATGACAGGATCTTTAAAGACTTCATGGCAGACAGGACAGCGGAGCTCTTTCTCTAATGCTGAAGCCATTCAGTCTCTGAGTGAAGCAGGAAACACAGCAGACAGACAGCTCAGCCACTCCCTGTTTCCTGAAAGTTACGTATACTTTAACTCTCTGTTCTTGTAAAACTCTCGTTCAGTTTGTGGATCCAGCAGCTGCTTGAAGTATTCCCAGTGTAACCGAGCGCCTAACTGTACTGTATATACTTAATAAATCAATGAACAGTACGATACACAACACAGCACGTCCAGCAGCAACAGCTACTCTTTCATTTCTGTCAAGCTTCAACATGTGAGCCCAAAAGAGGAAGTCTGCCAACTGTTTCCTGCCCTACGGTAACTCAGAGAAGACACACAGTGCCTCGCATACAGAAGCACATCTTTATCTGATACACACACACACACACACACACACACACACGCCCTTGAAAAGTCTGGAATATATTTTATTTTACCCGGATATTTTCATTTCCTAATTAAATTTAGGTAAAGGCTAAATAGATAAACTACACTAACAATGCTGTTTGCATACAACACACGGTCAGTGTATGTGTTGGTCATTTGATTTTCATTTCATTAACAGGTATTAAAAAACAAAAAAACGAATGGTTATTTGATTTTTGTTTTAAAATACAAAGTTTGAAATTGAAATACAAGGCGTTTTTCCTTTTTATTGTCAAAAGGGAATGTGGAAATTTAAAACATGCTTCGATTTTCATATTCTGAGACCGGAGTCTCTAGGCAGTAGCGCGTTCTCTTAATCCATCCATGACTAGCATCTTATATACTGTCTATGGGTGGAGCCGACCAGTTCTGCTTTAAAGCAGGCTGCAGCTGAGGGAAACTGTAGCTTAACTTCCTGAGCGACTGATCATCCGTTGTTTGCACCTCTTTACATAAATATGGCATACATATCTGCATTAGTCATTATAGTTCAATAGCCTATATGTTTTACTTGTATTATTTCAGGGGACTTTTATTTATTTCCGTCTATTTATTTGCACGTTATGTTCAAAGGAAGTTTGGTTATCTCACAGACTCAGACTAAAAGCAACTAGCAAGCCTGCCTGACATCAGTGCATCAAAGCATATCACTATCTGCAAAGAAAAGAAAATATGAATAAAACACGAGCGCAGCAGATTGGTCTGATTCCCAGCTTAGCTAGAGCGGGTAACGCTAGCTCTGCAGACGGACCAGAGTCAGTCAGCACCGGGGAGCGAACATAGAGCGAACCGGGGACCCAGGTCATAGATTAGGTTACACCTGCTAGCTAGCTGCAGCGGCAGCAGCGAACATTATAACATTAGACCCAGCACCGGAGGTCCAATCCCCATGATCTGATCCCGAACCGCCGGTGACTTTCTGCCAGATCAACAGAAAGTTTGCTGGGACCAGACTTTGGCGCTGTACGGTAACGATAGTGTAACAGTAACGTTACAGCTGTGAACTGAAAGTCAAGTCCTCAGCTGGTTTGACTCTCTTCTGTCGGGAGAAGTTGTCTGCTGCGGGTAGAGACGGAGAGTCAGAGGAAGGCAGGGAGAGAGGGGAATAAAGAAATGTGACATTATGAAATAAAAGTCCCTCCCCCCATTATCAAGAGTATAGCTGGGTTTTCAAAGTCATTTTAGCCTGGGCTGAAAGCAACACTGACAGTGGTAGCCTACACTGGCGCTGTTGCATTGGAAATGACAACATCCGGTCTCTGAATTTGAAAAAACAGGCATTGTTTAGTTTCTATTTTTCGAGTGGTTTTATTTTTTGTTATATGAAATAGAAAATGAAAATAAAAACATATTTTAAATTTCTCCCATCCCCTTTTGACAATGAAAAGGAAAAAAACGCCTTGTATTTCAATTTCACATTTTGTATTTTAAAACGTAAATCAAATAACCATTCGTTTTTTGTTTTTTAATACCTGTTAATGAAATGAAAATCGAATGACCAAAACATACACTGACCTACAATGTCTATAATCACCAATAATAGGCTAATCAGTGTCATAGGTAGCTTGGTAGCTCATCGGTAGATACATATCACGTCAACATATAGTTATGTCAGATTTAGTAGAAGCAGATGTTAACATTGTGAAACGGTCCAGGTATTCATTTGTTTTTGCTTTCACATATGAAAACGAAAAACACGAGAAAACAACTCCTTTTTCCGTTTTTTTAGAAAAACGAAATATGACTTGATTTTTGGTTTTCCCGTTCTTGCACGGAAATCAGAAAAAACACTTGATATTCCGTTTTTCCCCTGTGGGTGATGCTACATCTGATTGGCAGGATATGCATTCATTGTTTTTCAAATTAAGAGTTTACCCTCACTGTATTTGTTAGCCTGTAAAATTAATAGTAGAGATGCACCGATAGACCGGCCGGTGACCGGGATTGTCCCGTTTTCACGTGCTCGGCCATGACCGGCGAGCTGCAGGTCAGTCTGACATACGGTGATTTCATGCTGGTCAACGCTCCAATTAACTGACAACAGAAGGTATACCAGTTACAGTTCTCAAGGACGCACGCACACACGGACGCCACAGCACGCTCTCTTTCTCCTTTCTCTCAACGTCTCCACCACGTGTCACGCTATTCTCCCACATGTAGGAACCTCGTGGATTAACCTGCAACATGTCAGCTGTTTGGACATTCTTCAGCGTGTGTGAAGAACATAACAAGTTTGCAATATGCAACACCTGCACGGAGAAAGTGAGACACCAAAAACCCAAATCACATTTCTTTAGTTGATATCTGATGTGAAAAGAAGGAAATGGTTCTGACATTACTCTTTAGATGTGTGTGAGTTTCCCCCACCAGGAGTACTTTATATGGTTCTGTTTTATAGTGATCCATTATCTGTTCAACACATGTTCTATTAAAGAAAAGATAGAAAATAAATATTTGTGTGTGCTGTAAAGTGGTTAGAAAATATGAAATCAGAATCGGCTAAAATCGGTATCGGCTGGCCTAACTCAAAGAAAATCAGAATCGGCCTAGAAAGTTGTAATCGGTGCATCTCTAATTAATAGTCTATATGCATGCTATTTGTCACCCAATTATCTGGCTTAACTGACTGAAAAAAGCTATTGAAATAGCCTAAATGTAATCATGTTCACGCATTGACAGTTGTCAGACAAAAGGCTCAATCTGTTTTTGTAGGAGAGGGGAAGACCCATCTCCTCCTTTAATCCTGTTGTGTTCAATGTCATGTAAACCATGTTATTGTTCCCGGTCAAATATAACCGTTCCATTAATACTCAACATAAAAATGTATATAATACATTTATTCTTTGTTCTAGGTGTTTTTATTAACTTAAATTCTTAAGAATAATTAAACATTTCTATTAAATCATGTGTATATGTTATTTATGGCCTGTATGCCTTATTGATCTGAGCTTATACATCTTGAATTCGATCGAGTGCTAAAAAACATAACTGCTGGATTATTTTGACTATAATAAATAATCAGATGAAACATAGTATACTGTTTATCACAGATTACTTTGGGCCAAAGTTACCAAGGACATTTGTTTAGAAACCATTTAAAAATGTATACATTCACATAAAGTAACACCTGTTTGGGTCAAAAATGAGAGATCTTATCTGTCACGTTGGAAAAAGAGAGAGACTCTGAGAAAAGGTTAGCGTAGTAGGCGTGAAAAAAGCAGGGAAATATTTAAAAAAAATATTAAAAATAATAAAATGATATATGGAAATGAGTGCCATGTCTTTTTTGGTACATGATAAAGTATCTGCATTCAGAAAAAAGTTGGACCTGTGTTGGGCTCACGTGGAACAGGGCTCAGTCCCAGTACAATGTGTTGAAACCATAGTCTGTATATATAATGGAGCAGCAGACCCCGTGTCTCTGGACGGAGACCAGTGACGTCTCTTTCCCGGTGATGGCTGAGCGTTACTGAGCAGCCTCCAACTGAGCTTGAAGACGTAGATGTGACGTGAGCAACCTGTCTGAAAGTTGGAAGTCTTCTGGTAGCTGTGCCAAGAGAAATCTCAATCATTCCCAATCTAGCAGAGACGGAGAGCGTAGGAATATGTAAGGAGATAACATAGACACAGGCTCATTATTGATCACTAAAATGATAGTTAACATTAGTCATTACACTTAAACAGCTGATGGAAGTCCAAACTGCCTGAGAGTTTCTCCTGTACTATACGGTAACTCCTCTACTATGAGACAGGAAGTCTCGTGGTTATGACCCAATCGTTAGCCTATTGTTATAAAAACGTCTGCTACGGAGCCATAACGTGAGCTACAAGGTAATGGAGCCTTTTATACGTTGTTGTGTTTCTTTAGAAATAAACAACGGACAAATAGAGTCTTTAAACGCGTCAGATGTAAAGGTATTCTCTGTCAAAGTGACGTCAAAATGAATGGAAGTCAATGGGATGCTAACGGGATGTTAACGGGATGCTAACGGGAGGTGATGGCTTGGTAGCATCAGAATGGCGCCATAGGAGGTTCGAGCTCTGAAGCGAAGCTTACCCCCTTGGTTGAAACACTTGACGACCAAACATCCCAACCTTGTTTTTGTTGTTGTATTAAATCTTTATTATACAATAATCATACAAACAATCAAGGCACAATTTGTTTGTAGATTTGTAGATCCAAAACCGTGTAGCAACGTCGTTGTTGTGGTGTTTATGTTAATGTTTTTACTTTTAATACTTCGTCTTGACTAATAACCATAGACTATTATTAATGCGATGAAATGTAAACGTACATAAGTGTCCTTTTGAAGACAGCCACCACTGCTGTATACCACTATAGTAGCTACATGCTAACGGCAGTAAACACTATAGTAGCTACATGCTAACGGCAGTAAACACTATAGTAGCTACATGCTAACGGCAGTAAACACTATAGTAGCTACATGCTAAGGGCAGTAAACACTATAGTAGCTACATGCTAACGGCAGTAAACACTATAGTAGCTACATGCTAGCGGCAGTAAACATGTCATCTTAGCTGGCAATGTTGTTAAAGTCTCCCCAATTCCGGGTCACATTCCTGCTGAAACATGTCTGATTGTGTAGTGTTTGGTTCAGAAGCCTTTATCTGAGATTTTTGACATTAGAAAGTGCTGCTTCATTCCACTACAATCTAACGGTAGCATACTCATAGCTAACTATTATGTAGCTGCATGCTAACGCGACATAGCGGAGTATAAATAGCTATATATGTATGTATATAGCAGGACTTTGTACCATAAAAAATCACCAATAAAGGATTCTAAACCAAATACTACACAACCGGACATGTCCCAGCAGTAAAGTGACCAGAATATGGGGAGAAATGTCCAGCATTGAGCTACATAATAGTTAGCTAGGAGTATGCTGGTCTCTCACAGAGATCTCATTTGTAGCCCTGTTTTTACCTTTTAGCAGGAGTGACTTATAACACCAAAGCCAGGCTTCTAGCTCAGGCTAGCTAGCGTTAGCAAATTACCTTCAAAGTTGCATCTCTACTATTAATTTTACAGGCTAACAAATACAGTGAGGGTAAACTCTTAATTTGAAAAACAATGAATGCATATCCTGCCAATCAGATGTAGCATCACCCACAGGGGAAAAACGGAATATCAAGTGGTTTTTCTGATTTCCGTGTAAGAACGGGAAAACCAAAAATCAAGTCATATTTCAAAGTAGTTGTTTTCTCGTGTTTTTTGTTTTCATATGTGAAAGCAAAAACAAATGAACGAACGATACCTGGACCTGAAACACATGGCCCTCAGTCACAGCAGGGAGTGGAGGCGCAGCAGACCCCTCAGCCTCCTCTTTGGACTGAGACAAGGTGAGCTTATATCAAAATTAAAGCAAACCATGTTTAGCCATTTTGACTGAAAGGTGTTAAAAGTAACACTAACATCTTAGTGCCATGCCTTGCTCAAAGGCACCTGGCAGTGCCCAGGCATCTCTCCAGCTACCAATCCACACTCTGTACTTTGGTCCGTACTGGGACTTGCACCAGCGACCCTCCGGTTCCCAACCCAACTCCCTACGGACTGAGCTACTGCCTCCCCCATATTAGGTTACAATTAGGATAAGAGGTTAACGAGCTCATATTCTGCTCATTTTCAGGTTATAATTGTATTTTGAGGTTGTATCAGAACAGGTTTACATGGTGTAATTTTCACCATATTTTAGTTGTACTGCACATTGCTGCAGCTCCTCTTTTCACCCTGTGTTCAGGGTAAGACGTTATTTAGACAGTCAATCTGTAGAAGCTCTAAAACTATCAAAAAATTATCAGTACATTTCTCAACTGAATGTCTGCAGACTTTCAACAATTAATCTGTAGATGATCTACAAACTTTCAACACTGTTGTGATAATCTATATTATATCTACAGATATACCACTGCTTGAAACAGCACATTTGTAGTGTATCAGTAACACACACCCACCCATATATATGTATGTATATATATATATATATTACTTAACAACTTTGCTACAACACATTTGTAGCTTATCAGTAGCGTCTCAAAAGTATTTTTTTTTTACATCTACTGCAAATCTCTAAGAGTCTATTAGCAGCATCACTAATGCATCTGTAACACTTTTACAACACATGTGATGTCATTCAAGTAACTATGTGTAGGTATGCCTTATGACTATCCAAATAAAATGACACACAAATGAAATTTAGTTGACTTGTTATGGCTTATCTACTTCACATTTACATAACATCTGCTGATCAACATGATCAGTACATTCACAAAGAACAACATTTGAATGAAACAAAAACCACAGCATTGTATTGCCTGGTCTACCAAAATGTACACATGATGTACACAAAAACAGAGCCTCTAATACAAACAACGCACCAACTTTGGACTTTTTCACTTTGGAAGCCTATTACATGCACAAAAAATATATTTAACACAATAAAGGAAAAGCCAAAACACATAATATGAGCATTTTAAAGCTATAGTGTGTAGTTTCTGTCGCCCCCATGAGGAATTCTAACTAATGACAACAAAAATGTTTGCGTGTCCACATGATACAAGCCTTCCATGATCACACACCCCCACAGTTACTAGTAGCCAAAGAGACACGGAGGATTACAAAATCGTGATGGACTCAGAAGAGGTCATTAACTTCACTCCAGTTTCTGCGCGCAAAAGTCACCGGATGCCTCAATCTTCTGAACATAGTCATACTGAGAAATACAGAGAGAGTTGTGTGGAGCTGATAGTGTTAACTAGCTTTGTAGCAACAACTTTGGCAATGTCTTGAAGTTATTAATATAAAAAAAGTTACGCAATAAAGCTTTAAGAAATTCATAAATATCTTGACTTCATTTAGTACTGTTTACAAAAATGGAGTCAAGGTATTTATGAACACAACAAACATTCCCAATTAAACAACTTTTAGATGCACAATGTCTTTTCTACAACTAGAAGGTTATTTTAGTTGAAATGGAAGTAACTCTTTTTCTTTTCATCTCGACCACTTTTTCTTCAATTTCTCCAACAATTTTCTCAGTGCATCACTTCGCTAGGTCTGACAGTTTTCTGCAAAAAGGCAATTGCTCCAACATCTGTCTTTCTGCGATGAACAGCTCAGCAATGGCTGCAGTGGCAGCCACGGCATTCCTTGACACGCCCGCCTTTCGAAAAGCCGTAGACATAGTGTACCCCTTCTTTGTCAAGTTTAGCAGTCGCTGGTATCTGGTGACTACATCTTTGATTTTACCTGCTAAAAGAAATACAGAAAACAGCAGAATATAAAAACTGTCAATATACATTTGTTATAAATTTTAGGCTGCAGAAACTTGAATTACTCTTTAATACATGCCGCTCTTCACTTTCCTCCATCAACAACATTTTTGGATGTGTTATTTTATGGGCAATTTGGGCTCCAAGCTGATTGCATTCTGGAAAACCAAACTGAAGCCAAAATGACTGATGAAATCAAAGTGTTTATAACGGTAAGGTGATTTACTATTCATAAGTTACATTGTATTACATGTATTAGTAGGCCACCTAAACAGAATTGGTAGCTAAAAGCTAGCAGATCCATCACAACACATTCCCAGTGGCACATACACACTTTGTACAGATCAGAGAATCTACAATTAGGTGACTGAATGATGCATGCATTGAGGTAATTTTCCCAATTACACATTTATTTATCTTGTAACACACATTAAGGTTAAACTGCAAATCAGTTTAGTCTGGCCTTGCATAAAATAAAAACGATTTCTCCAATTTAATTGCTTTTTTTTAATCTTACCTCGACTTCTATACCCTTTTCTTTTTTTGTCCTTATTCTGGTCCTTCTTTCTCTAGTCCTTTTTCTTGTCCTTTCTCTTCTCCTTACTCTGCTTGTTTTTCAAATCAGAGTCTGAGCTGGAATCAGTGTCAGCGTTGAAAGACTGCTGGGATGTCAGTTGGCACTGCACAGCATCAGTCACTGTATATTATATTACAAACAAAATACATTTCAATTGCATGTCACATCACAGGAACATTTTCCATGTCATCACCACTACTTATTACTTATTAACCTTTTATTTACCAGGAAGCAACAAGCTGGGCCTGCCTTCTGTTTTGGACTCTACCTTGGAATCTGACATAGCTTAAATGAACCCTGCCTGTACCCCACTACAAGCCTGCACGCTTAATGTCGGTACCTTAATATGCCTGTCTGTATACATTGTGTGTCTGCCCTTGACCTAAGTGGTCACTACTAGTGATTTTAGTGCTGCCTTCTGTGTCTGCATTTGGGTCTTACCCTTAGAGTGTGATACATTATTTTGCTGTAGACTACAATGAATATAGGCACCTTTTTCCACCAGACTGTCTTTACCTCAAATAAAACCCTAATAATGAACTAGTTGACCAACTAATGTGCCATGAACAAAATAGCATGGTAAAAGAACTTTTAGTTGAGTAAATTATAGAGATGTACCGATATTTTGGCATGTGACAGGAAAAGGCCGGTTTTCAGACCAGCTGATCCGTCTCATATTTCCAATTCTGTGCACATCATATTTACACGTGTTGCACAACGGTTCACGTCTATGGAACGTAATGGTTCAGATCGTGATTAAGCTAAACTCGTTCATCTTTCAGTATAATGCTGAAAGCAAGTGTAAATTCTGCTACAACAATTGCTGTTCCTATTACAAGTGTTGGCTTCAATATATAAACCACAAAGGCAATTTAAATATACTTTATACGCACAACACCAACGGTTACCGAAAATTGCAATTGGTGCATCTCTAGTAGATGATTATTTTTAAAGAAACCACTAGACAAACATTTATCATTTCTCCATGTATGATGATTTCAGTGTATTCAAAATTACAATAAATAATGCTTTAGTGAATACTGTGTTCCAGGCAAATCCAAAACAAATCTCGTCTTATGTTTCATTTTATTTGTGCGACCTCCCACTAAATTAAACTGTGGTCAGGTTACCTACCCTCAGTTTCAGCTGTTATCTCAGCCAGTTGCTGCTCGAGAAACTTTATCATTCTCAAGTTGTTCCACTCGATCCTGGAGGATCTTTGCTTTATTTTTCCATATCATTAGTTCTTGGTTAATTGTAAGTTCATCTTCTTGAGCTGCAACAGACAGAAAAAAACACAGAAGAGGTCAGTGAATCAAAGCAGAAGTACTGTACATTTCTGGCATTTGTTTTCTATGGTAGAACACATGCCCTTTGAGAGCCAAAGAATTGTTGTCCTACCAACTACCAAGTAAGTAGGAAAGGATGCTGTGAAATGAACCAAGGTCAGGGAAAAGTAAAGGGCCTAAATTAGGAGATAACGCCAAGGAGGGGGGGAAGAGACTGGCTTTTTTGTGGCAATAAATTAAAAAAAGGTCAACAACATGTCAACTAACATCTTATATGAAGCAACTTAATTATTAAGGAGTTTATAAACACAACTGAGGTGTTTCCTGCTCTAATAATTAGTACAGTACGTTTTGTCATTTAGCAGTCACGATTTTTCAGAGCGACTTACAGTAAGTACAGAGACATCAGGGTTAGGGTTAGAAAAAATTACAAAAAATTAACGCATTATGATCGGCCCTTAATCTCTTCGCGATTAACACGTTAATGCTGACAGCCCTAATTGCTAGATGTATCAACCTGCTGAAAGCAAGTCATTTCTGTTGTTGAAAAAGCATGCTTAATTTAAATGTGTGAAAACAACATAGGCTATTCAATCAACAACATTTATTTTATATAGCCCTCTTTGTATCATCAGTCAGATGCCACAAAGTTCTTACACAGACCCAGTCTGAAACCAGGTAGAGAAAGCAACAACAAGGAACCGAGAGAGGGGTGGCCAGTCCTTTTCTGGCCATTTGTTGAGATTATTATTATTGTTATATGATTTAGTTTGTCTACTGTAATGATCCGATCCTAAGATTCAACATGACAACAGAAATGTTAGAATACAGCTACGTCTTAACAATAAGCAAGAACAGCGTTGCCAGGTATACAGCTTTTCTAGCATGTGCTGACCATTTAATTAGGTCATCATAGGACACTTAACCATGTGCACTGGATTTTTTGTTTACTCAACAAGGCTTTTCATATCTATAATATGAACAATATCTGTTTTCCAGGGAGTGCCACAGAAAGACATGTCGACAATTAAGAAGAAGCATTAGACTGGGTCCATGAAATACATACACAGGTAAATACCTTCTAAATATGTAAGTATATGTAACACTCCATGTGTGACCTCCAAATGTGACTTGTAGAGGTGAACACATATAAACTTGTGTTGCATGGTATACTGGAATTTCAGAAACCACCATTCAACATAATGATCAGCGTTAGGCTCTGTAATTTCTTAAATTATGTTCAGCAATGTTGCGGCAGATTTCGGCGCCTTGTTTGTATTAGAGGCTCTGTTTTTGTGTACATCATGTGTACATTTTGGTAGACCAGGCAATACAATGCTGTGGTTTTTGTTTCATTCAAATGTTGTTCTTTGTGAATGTACTGATCATGTTGATCAGCAGATGTTATGTAAATGTGAAGTAGATAAGCCATAACAAGTCAACTAAATTTCACTTGTGTGTCACTTTATTTGGATATTCATAAGGCATACCTACACATAGTTACTTGAATGACATCACATGTGTTGTAAAAGTGTTACAGATGCATTAGTGATGCTGCTAATAGACTCTTAGAGATTTGCAGTAGATGTAAAAAAAAAAAT
>NC_135862.1:432500-485000 GCF_031162955.1 Sander vitreus | reverse complement strand
CCCACGCAGACATGGGGAGAACATACTCCACAGAAAGGCCCGGAACGACCTGGATTCAAACCCTGAACCTTCTCCCTGGGTGGCCACAGTGCTAACCACTGGGCCACCAGTCTGCATTACATTACCTGTGTTGTGGAGCTGCGAGCAGACGTGTCTGTGTGCCGTCTCTATCTGGCCGTCGTCGGTCACGTCCAGCTGCAGCACCTGCAGGTTTTGGGATCCTTGCTCTCGGAGCCGCCGAGCGCCAGCTCCGTTCTCATCCAGCACGCCGGCAAACACCTTCAGCCCGGCCTCGCTGAGCCGGGACGCCAGCGCCAGACCGAAGCCCGAATCACAGCCTGCAGACAGGAAACACAGACACAAGAATCAAACTCAGAGCCGGCTCCGTGGGCCACGAGAGAACCATCACGAAATGGTACCCCTCCTCTTTCCTCGGGTCAAATCTGACCAGTTTTCAAAAAGTTTCTACATCATAAATTTGGGTTTCTTTCAACACATTTTTCAAAAAGAAATAACGTGGATGGTTCCCTGCGACGCTCTTCACAAGTTAAATACATGATCAGTTCACTACTTTCATTGGATTTGGGTTTTTTATTCAATTTTATAGCATTTGAAGAAAATAAATTGACAAAAAACGTTGAAAAACCAGATAAGACCAAGTGTCGAAACTTACCAAAATGTAAAAAATAAAAATAGTTTGAATTTGAAATTCTGACCCAGAAAAACAAAAAGTTGTCGTTGAAGACAACACAAGGGTTAAAGATAATTAGGCTATAACAAATATACAAAAACAATGACAAAAGCAACAAACGATTCTATGTGGATTTGGGATATTTCAGAAGAGAACGGTTCCCTCTCAGCTGCTGCTTCATTAAAATATCAATGTTTATATTAATGTACTTTTTATTTAACATCTATCCCAGGGGGTAACTTTGGGTTCAACATCGGCAACAAATGTCAGAACAAGCCTAACTTTCGTTATTTAACCCCCTTCCTAACAAGCTAGCTTAACATACTCATATATATATATATATATAAATGTATCTTATATATATATATATATAAGATACATTTATAGCATCCTACCAATGGATCCTCAGGCCTTCTAGTTTAATATGATACAGACACAGATCCATTCTGGATTTTATGAATTGATTTTGGATCATTCAAACGAAAATCTATTTAAATCGGAAAATCCATTTTTTTTAAACCCAACCCTACAATAGTCTGACCAGACGTCCTGAACAATTTGGGACACTCCCAAAATCCAGGCAGTTGTCCCGAATCCCGATTCCTGCCCTAATAGTTCTAGTCTAGAACATTAAGAACCGTTCATGGCGATGGAGTCGTCCTGCAGCCAGCTCCCGCCGGCTGCTCATTGGCTGCAACAGCACGTAGGCGGCTAGGCGCAAATTTTGATAACACGCATTGCTAATTTTCATTCATTCATTCATTCATTGTTGAAATGGAGGCTCGGCTGGTGTCCCGGGACCCGATGAACTGGGTAGGGAAATACCCCTGGATTACTGCAGTGTTGTTGGATTACTGCAGTTTTACGTGATGCAAACAAAGCATTTTGCAATGTATGTAGGAAGGAGTTGGTATTTCACATGGGGGGGGGGGTCAGACGTCAGGCTGCATGTGGACAGTTGAGTTTCTGAATAAAAATAATAAATAATTTTGGTTAGCAGAGCCACCGTTGCTGCGTCCAGAGCTTAGCGCCGCCCAAGACGACTGTGATTGGTTTAAAGAAATGTAAACGACCCAGATGTTTGGTCTCCTATCCCAGAATGCATCTGTGTTTAGCCAGACTTTCCTCCGCAGCGCTGTGAAGACTACCAAAATGTCCGTTGTAGTGTTCACACATTTGATTGGCAGATTAATTTGGATCCCCGGAGGGCGAGGCGAGGCAGCTGTGTCTGTACAGCACGTTTCAGCAACGAGGGGATTAAAAGGAAAGAACCTGGAAATGTCAACTCGAGGACAAGCCGCCACCTGCAATACAACACGTCACGGGGGAGCAAACGCCAGCAGTACCCAGTAAAACCAAGTCTCCTGTCATTTCTCCAACGCTGCATTGTTCCGACCTCTCAATAACCCGAAAACTTCCCTTTGGTCCTATAGCCCACTAGTCCGACGTCCCTTTGTTTAGAAAAAAAGAAACCCTCTGCTCTAACATCCCATTGTTCCGACCATATAGGAACAATGGTTACGTTTTACTATGGAACACACTCAACTTCGAGGCAAGGCCCGCCCCTCACTAGCATTCACACACTACTATTGGCCAGGCGTCCATGCTTACACAAGGTAACCTAACCCGATTAGTTCAGGTCCTATCCCCTGACCAATCAGCTATCCTAACCCCAACCAATCGAGCTGCTTCATAGGGCGGGACTTGCCTAGAAGTTACCTGGGATCCACAAAAGCCTTTATGGTCGGAACAATGGGATGTCGGCGCAGAGGGTTTATTTTTTTTTAACAAAGGGACGTCGGACTAGTGGGCTGTAGGACCAAAGGGAATTTTTCGGGTTATTGAGAGCTCGGAACAATGGAGCGTAGTAATGGGCAGTCCCCAGCCCGAGCATGGGAGCTATGCAGTGTCTACGTGATACGCAGGTATGCACCGTATACCCACTGAGAAAGGTCAAGAATTTCCGTATACCCACTTACAAAAGTGTGAGGATACGTAACGTTTTGGTCATTCACTGCTATCTGTGTTGCGAGTCACCCAGGAACTATACAGTTGATTGGCGGTCATTCTCTGTGCAAACAGGAAAATAACTAATGTGAATCACCAGGGCTTTAAATTGACACCCGCCAAACTGCAGGTAAACATGAACGTTGGTGGTAACGTTGTAAAGTTACCAGGTAATTTGGCCGGTGATGAATGAAGTGAACAACACTGCGTGTGTGGGAATGGCAGGCTGCAGAAAACAAGTCAGTGTTTCCAGATTGGTCTGTTTTCTGCCATGACATTTGGTGTGTGTGTTTGGCTTGGTAAACTTAATCTTTATCTGGCAACAGTGCTTGTAGTACTATTCCTACATTTCCCATGAACACTATGTCCTGGTGTTTCATATTACCATTGGCTATGTGCCTAGCGTGCACGGTCCGTCTCACCTGTGATCAGCACCGCTCTGCTCTGCAGCTGCTCCACACTTCTCTCCGGCTCACACATCAGGACCAAGCTGCAGCCGAGCAGGGCCGTCCCGCAGCCTAGCGGGGGTGCAGCGAGGCACAGAGCGGCTCCAATGAGGGCCCCAACGAGGGCCCCAACGAGGGCCCCGAAGGTCCAATTCCCCTCTTTAAACCTCCAGAGCACCGTAAGGAAGAACACGGCTGCAGCTCCCACACAGAAACAGGAAGGGATGTCCATCTTCTGTCTCTCTCTGTCTCTGTCTGTCTGTATGTGTGTGTGTGTGTGTGTGTGTGTGTGTGTGTGTGTGTGTGTGTGTGTGTGTGTGTGTGTGTGTGTGTGTCTGTGTGTGTGTGTGTGTGTGTGTGTGTGTGTGTGTGTGTGTGTGTGTGTTTAATCTGCAGGTATGTCGACAGCAGGTGTGTTTCTTGAAACCTGTGTGTGCGCTGATTAAAAAAAGAAAACTAAAAACACTGGATTACAATTGTCTTTGACTTCTAGATCTTAATGAGAAATGATGAGTAAATAAATGACATATTTTACCATAAAGCTGTTGTTTTCAGTGTGTGTGTGTCCGTCCTCGGTGTGTCGGAGGATGTCTAGTCTGCAGGTACGCAGGTGTGTTTTCTGAAACCTGTTCTTCTTCTGCAGCCAAACATATTTCTCATTCTGACACCCGATACCTCCCCCTCTCTAACAACACGCCGATCACAACCATGATGCAGCACTTCCTCAGGTTTCCAGCCCCGAGGTCAGCTCGTCCTCGGGTCACATTTGGCCCGTTTTTAAGTTTCTATATCAGAAATATAGCTTTCTTTCAATAAAGATGGTTCCATACAATGTTCTTCACAAGTCAAATTAAAGATCAGTTTCAGTTTCTTTCATTACAGTTTGGTAGTTTTATTCAATATTAAAGCATATTTCTGCTTTTAAACTCAAAAATGAGGTATGATGTGGCCGGGTGGCTCAGCAGGTAGAGCAGGCGCACACGTACTGAGAGGTTTATGCCTCGACGCAGAGGTCCAGGGTTTGAGTCTGACCTGTGATGATTTCCTGCATGTCTTCCCCCCCTCACCCTTTCCTTTCTCACCGAGCTGTCCTGTCAAAGGCAGAAAAGCCCCCCAAAAAATAAAAAAAACAAATGAGGTTTATTGACCATGAATTCCAAGAATAAGTGTTAAACTAGTGTTTATAATTTGGTGTTAGTGGTGAATATATATATATATATATATATATATATATATATATATATACATATATATATATATATATATATATATATATATATATGTATATATATGTATATATGTATACATATATATATATATATATACATATACATATATATATATATATATATATATACATATACATATATATATATATATATACATATACATATATATATATACATATACATATATATATATATATACATATATATATATACATATACATATATATATATATATATACATATACATACATATATATATATATATACATATATATACATATATATACATATATACATACATATATATATATATCATACATATATATATATACATATATATATACATACATATATATACATACATATATATACATACATACATATACATACATATATATATACATACATATATATATACATACATATATATACATACATATATATACATACATACATATATATACATATATATATATATACATACATATATATACATATATATATATATACATACATATATATACATATATATATATATACATACATATATATACATACATATATACATATATATACACATATATATACATATATATACATATACATATATACATATATATACATATATACATATATATATATATATATATACATATATACATATATATATACACATACACACACACACAGGTGGAAAAAAAAAGTGACAATCAGACAAACAAAGCAACAAAAACATCCGAAAAACAACTGAAACAAAACAAAAAACTTGTAAAAAGTGCTGGAAGCCTAGAAACAAAATGCAAAGAAATGTTGAAACATTAATTATTATTGACGTTGGGAGGACAACACAAGGGTTAGGGTTATTATTCCAAACCACAACTTGAAATAAGTTAACCGGCTCCTGATTCGCCGCTTAGATGGTCTGTATTAATACAGCGCTTTTCTAGTCTTAACGACTACTCAAAGCTCTTTACATCGTACAGGAACCATTCCCCACCCACACACATTCACACAGCTGGCGTACAAGGTGCCACCTGCTCATCAGACACACACACATCTACACTCCCTTAGCGCAGCATCGGGGGCAACTCGGGGTGTAGTGTCTCGCCCAAGGACACTTCGGCATGGGACTGGGATCGAACGCAGACTGGTGGCCCAGTGGTTAGCACTGTGGCCACCCAGGGAGAAGGTTCTGGGTTTGAATCCAGGTCGTTCCGGGCCTTTCTGTGGAGTATGTTCTCCCCATGTCTGCGTGGGTTTCCTCCAGGTGCTCCGGTTTCCCCCACCAACAAAAAACATGTACTAGTTCTCCAGTCAGTGCCCTTGAGCAAGGCACTGGCTCAGATCTGGAGTTGGTCCCCGGGTGCTGTAAATGGCCGCTGCTCCCATGAGGGATGGGTTAAATGCAGAGAATGAATTTCACCTCATGTCTGTGACAATAAAGTAGCTTTACCTTCCCAACCTCCCGATTGGCTCTGATGATCTCGCCATAATAAAGGTGCTGCTACACCGAGCGGCCAAGAAAGGAGCCAAAAATGTCACGCACATTTAAAGCGTATAAAAAATTAAAAAACGGGTGTTTAGTCAAATACTTTTGTGTCTCATATTTTAAATTTCTTGTTTATTCTTTTGTATAAACCATTCATTCACCTTTCTCTGTCCAATCAGAAGCAGACTCAAAGATAGGGTGACAAACAGGACTTTTATTGTGGAATGTGGATCTAGAGACAGGAAGTGATGTTTAGGACAAATTAAGATACAAACGAAGATTTTTGCACACAACAGGAAGTGTAATCCTCTTTAATCCGTCCAATCAGAATCTGACTCAAAGATTCAGTGACAAACAGGACTTATTTTGAAAGTCAGCAAACTCTCAGGAAAAGGTGCACGGTCCCCTTCGTCCTCCGGATAGAAGCAGCACGTCTACAGAGCTCGGCCAATCAGAGAGGAGCACAGGGACGAGGCTGGAGGAAAAGAGAGGAGGAGGAGGAGCTTCAGGCGAAGTTCTTCTTCAGGAAGTTGATGAGACCGTTGGTGGACGAGTCGTGAGAGCTGACGGACGCTCCGTCCTGCAGCTCCGGCTCAATCTGCTTTGCCAGCTGCTTCCCAAGTTCCACGCTACACACACACACACACACACACACACACACACAGTAAAGTTTAGAGACTAAAAATGTTGATTTAGAGAAAGAAAGTGATGTTCAGGGTTTAAGGGCCAGATGTTTTAGGTCGGATGTTGTTGCTGCTGACAGACTCAGATTATTATTCTAAGTGTCTGACAACATTATGGGATGGATCCCTACAGAGATAGATGTTTTAAGGACTCACCCCCACTGGTCGTAGCTGTTGATGTTCCACATGACGCCCTGCACAAAGATCTTGTGCTCGTACATCGCTGCAGAAAAGAGAAATCATCATCAAACAGGATTCATTACATATACATAAAACATACAATATGATACATTTTAAAACCATGAAGCCTTTTCAATAATGATTATAAGTTGCTGAGATCGTAGCGATGCGTTAGAGAAGGTATATCTGGACCAGGCCGCCGCCTTGCATCCCATAATATGAGGAGACTCGGTCATTTGATGAGCTGTGCTGGCATGGCTCCTGACAGCAGCCATCACTCCCGTGAACGGGACAGTCTTCCTTACAACAGGCTCAATGAAGCAGAAACGCTACGTCCATAATAATGGGACTTTGGGTTGGATGTTTTGGCAGTTTTCAGTGGTTATGAGGAGCAATATGAGAGAGAAATTTGGTGATTATTGATCAGAGCACAGACCATAATGTTTATGGCACAAACGAATAGCAGTGTTTTTAATAATTGTTGTGAACGGGCTCATAACGTTTGGACCAGTGTGTTGTGTGTGCTGGGCCAGATTACTCACCGACCAGAGCTCCCAGGATGAACGGGCTCAGCTTCTTGAAGACGATGGAGTTGCTCGGCTTGTTTCCTTCAAAAACCTGAGAATAAAAACCAGAGAATCTGAGTTCAACAAACAAACCAGACAGACTCTATCTGATCATCTTTAGTGTTACTCTCCAAAGAGGTCACACAGAGCAGCAGGTACAGGTACAGGTACAGCCACAGGTACAGACAGGTACAGATACAGCCACAGGTACAGGTACAGCCACAGGTACAGATACAGCCACAGGTACAGGTACAGCCACAGGTACAGATACAGCCACAGCCACAGATACAGCCACAGGTACAGATACAGCCACAGGTACAGGTACAGATACAGCCACAGGTACAGATACAGATACAGCCACAGGTACAGATACAGCCACAGGTACAGATACAGCCACAGGTACAGGTACAGGTACAGATACAGCCACAGCAGCAGCTCAGGTCAACAAGGGACAGAAATACACCAGAAAGGGGAAAACATGTCAAAAACTAAGAAAACAGTGTGAGAGAGAGAGTGTTTGTGTGTGTGTGTGTGTGTGTGTGTGTGTGTGTGTGTGTGTGTGTGTGTGTGTGTGTCTGTGTGTGTGTCTCTGTGTGTGTGTGTGTGTGTCTGTGTGTGTGTGTCTCTGTGTGTCTGTGTGTGTGTGTGTGTGTGTGTGTGTGTGTGTGTGTGTGTGTGTGTGTCTCTGTGTGTGTGTGTGTGTGTTACTTTGTGTGGCAGCAGCTTCTGCAGAGCGTCTCCCTTCACTCCAGCCTCCTCCAGCTCTCTCCGAGCCTCGTCTGAAGTCTTTCCTCTCATCAGAGCCTCGGTCTGAGCCAGGAAGTTGGCCGCCAGGATCTACACACACACACACACACCAGGTCAGGGGTCAGAGGTCACCAGGTCAGAGGTCACCAGGTCAGAGGTCACCAGGTCCTTAAAATATGTACATTTTCACCAGACTTGATGCAATCGCCAATTTTGGTGAGTTTGAGTATGTTAATAATAATAATAATAATAAATAATCATAATAATTATAATGATACTAATAATAATAATAATAAAAAATGATACTATAATAATAATAAAACTAATAATAATAATGATCCTAATAATAAAACTAATAATAATAATAATAATTCCTCCAGTTGCATTAGGGCCTTGGCTGCTGTCGGCCCTAATAAAGAGTTATGTCATTGTTGATCTTTGAAACTGACAGATATCGATATAGGAAGTGAGTAATGGGATTAAGCCCCTTAAATGTTATTACTACTGTTATTACTACTGTGTTATTGGTACAGAGACAGCTGAGACAGAGTGGGCGGTACCTTGTGGTGGAGGTTGTCTCTGATTGGATGCTGAGACTGAGCAGGAATGAGGAAGTCAGCGGGAATCATTCGAGTTCCTGGAGAAGAAACAAGAGTCAGTTAAAGGTGATTGGTCCTGACTCCACTGCTACTGGGGGGGGGGGAAGGGGGTCTTTATGTGTGTACCTGTGTGTGTGCGCGTGTACCTGTGTGTGTGTGTGTGTGCGTGTGTGTACCTGTGTGTGTGTGTGTGTGTGTGTGTGTGTGTGTGTGTGTGTACCTGTGTGTGTGTGTACGTGTGTGTGTGTGTGTGTGTGTGTGTGTGTGTGTGCGTGCGTGTGTACCTGTGTGTGTGTGTGTGTGTGTGTGTGTGTGTGTGTGTACCTGTGTGTGTGTGTGTGTGTGTGTGTGTGTGTGTGTGTGTGTGTGTGTGTGTGTGTGTACCTGTGTGTGTGTGTGTGTGTGTGTGTGTGTGTGTGTGTGTGTGTGTACCTGTGTGTGTGTGTGTGTGTGTGCACGTGTGCGCGTGCGTGTGTGTACCTTGGTGGATCAGCTGGTAGAAGGCGTGCTGTCCGTTGGTCCCCGGTTCGCCCCACACGATTGGTCCGGTGTGGTGGTTGACTCGGACGCCGTCTTTGGTGATGTACTTCCCATTAGACTCCATGTCACCCTGACAACCACACACACAGATTTTGTTTGTCCAACAACAATATCTGAAGACGTAATTATTATGAAATTATAAGTTGCATTGTGTACTATATATTCTACAGATACTGAATGATATGAGAGTATATATATATATATATATATATATATATATATATATGTGAGATTATATGTGAGTGTGTGTGTGTGGTGTTACCTGCTGGAAGTAGGCGGCGAAGCGGTGCATGTACTGGTCGTAGGGCAGCATGGCGTGAGTCTCCGCCTGGAAGAAGTTGATGTACCACACGCCCAGAACGGCGAGGAGCACGGGGACGTTCTGCTGCAGGGGGGCGCTGCGGAAATGGTTGTCCTGGAAACAGACACAGCACCTTCTTCAGTTTGGTATATTCTTCTTTACAACAGAGACAGCAGCCATCATCACACACACACACACACACACACAAACAGTAACAAACAGAGTAACACAAACACAGTGTAACACACACACACACACACACACACACACACACACACACACACACACACACACACACACACACGAGAACAGAAACCAGCGTGTACCATCCAGTGGGCTCCGGCCAGAAGCTGCTCAAAGTTCTCAAAACCTGAAACAGAAAACTAAACGTAAAAATCAAATCCATTCAGAAACATCTCATCATCTCTGTCTGTGACTCAGCAGATCTGATGGATATCATCTGGATTACTGTCACACTCAAGAAGTCTGCCTGTCTGCCTGCCTGTCTGCCTGTCTGTCTGTCTGTCTGTCTGTCTGTCTGCCTGTCTGCCTGCCTGCCTGTCTGAGAGAGAGAGTAGATTTGGGGTGAGACGTACCGATGTGCAGAGCGATGGACAGACCGATGGCCGACCACAGAGAGTAACGCCCGCCGACCCACTGAGGAGCAAACATGACATCGCACATCACTCAGCCAATCAGAGCACACGGTAACAACAGCAACACTACCAACATCACCGTGGAAACAGAGAGACAGAGGTCATTGTTGTGGCAGTGTGTTTCTCTTCTGGAAACATCGTGGCCTGCCTGTTGACTGATACACCGCCCTCTGGTGGACAGAACATATACGGAGCTTGATACCAATATAAGTCTTACTGAAGGCATTTAATGGTCAAAAGATTATTAATAAATATTCAAATATATTTGAATATTAATATTAATAAAACAAAAACTTCGAATATGATTTTTGGGCAAAAGTCAAAGCCGTATTTTATACCATCATGTTCTTTATCCAACTGTCCTGCAGCTGTCTTCATCCTTCTGAAACCACAACGTTAAGAAGACTTCAGGAAGGAGGTTCAACAAACTGAGTCTGACCAGATGTTCTACACATCTGCCCTTTACCGACCAGATGTTCTACACATCTGCCCGTTACCGACCAGATGGTCTACACATCTGCCCGTTGACGACCAGATGGTCTACACATCTGCCCTTTGACGACCAGATGGTCTACACATCTGCCTGTTAAGAAGAAACAGTCGTCACATGATCAGACAAACTTACATCCCAGAACTCAAACATGTTCGCTGGGTCGATGCCAAAAGCCTTCACTTTGACCTAGAGAGAGAAGAGAGGAAGGGAGGAGAGGGGGAACAAGAGAGGGAGGGAGGAGAGGGGGAACAAGAGAGGAAGGGAGGAGAGAGGGAACAAGAGAGGAAGGGAGGAGAGGGGGAACAAGAGAGGAAGGGAGGAGAGGGGGAACAAGAGAGGGAGGGAGGAGAGAGAGGAGGAAACAGATTATTGGCTGTTCACACAGACTCAATTCTCACTGGGTAAAAAACGACAGAAAACAGGTTTAAATAGTTCCGATTATTATGGGATGTGTGTGTGTCTGACAGATTATTATGGGATGTGAACACTCACTGCGTTGGTGGACAGAGCCACAAAGTGTTTGGCGACAGCAGATTTCTGCGGAGGAGAAGAAACATGATGAGATACTTATAATCTAACTACAGATCTCTGAAGATCAGCGTCCAATCAGCTGCCAGGGAGCAAATGGACTCACATCATTGGCTGTCTGGAGGAACCAATCCCTGGCCGACTCAGCGTTGGTGATGGTCTCCTGGGTGGTGAATGTCTGAAATATAAACAACACTACATAAATACTAATCCTTCTTAGAGACGCTTAACCTGCGTACATGTCTTTAGTAGTATTAGGGTAAAACTATCCAGTATATCATATATGATATATTATATGTATATGATATATGATATATTACATGTATATGTAGCTCTATGTTGTGCTACCAACACGCCGTTATCCACACTGAGACATTTAAAATGTGAGACGGCGTATTAGGGGAAAAAGATTGTAGAAACAAATAATGGACAAACGTAATCTCAGAGAAAATCTGACATTTTTCGTATAAATTTGAAAAAGTATTCTCAGAAATACAGATGTTTTCTGGATTTATTTTGTTTTTGTTTATTTGGTAGGGACCGTGCATATTAATGAACATTGTTATATAAAAACAGCATGTACATATGCCAGAATTAGTAAAAAATAACTACTTTCATCTGCAGTCCCTAGGCAGGTGACAGACAGACAGACAGACACAGAGACAGACAGACACAGAGAGACAGACAGACACAGACACAGAGACAGACAGACAGACAGAATGTAGGACCCTCTCTTATTGGGAGGGGTTAGCTAGTTGACCTCCTATTATTGACAATATGTTCTGTCCTGGGGCCCGTTCCAGAAAGGAGGTTTAACAAACTCCGAGTCTGACCCTGATCTCTGATCCTGATTCACCCTGAAATGGAAACTGAGTTTTCGGTTGCAGAACAGCTGATATAAGTAGGTTGACTCAGAGTTAAGCGCGTGCACCACCACTATAAAAAGGCAGCATGAATGGAGCCATGATACTACGATTCACCATGGCAACAACCACAAACAGGTCACCAGAAATACTCATGCGTACATACAGCGAGTTTGAACATGTATTTAGTTAAAAAAGCAACACAGCGGCTGCCGTAAAAGAGAGAGAAGTGCTGCTAGACTAAATGCGTAAGCATTACCAGAGTATTAAGGTCATATTTAATCACAGGTAACCTGGAGTATTACAGGTGAAACCTGGAATGGTAGTACACCTATAATCTCATTTAGGTGCCATCCTCTAAAAGCTACTACTAATCCCACTCTGAGGCTGCAGCAGCATGATCATTAACAGAACTATAATAAGTATAATCATTTATTTCTTTTTAATGGCTCTCACTTTGTGTCCAGAGAACAAATCCAAAACGTTAGAAACGTTCAGAGCGAGTCACACTTCCTGACGGCTGCAGCAGCTTCACTATTACAGTCTGATCCGCACCACCGTTATTAAGAACAACTGCCGTTTGCAAAAAACTCGTAATGTGACACACAGACTGTGCTGGGATGTTAAAGCCGGTGCTCGATGGGGGATGTTAGTGATGTGAGGACGATGACGTCTCTACGCCTCTGATGGACTGAAGAAAATACCTCTCAAATCACTTATCTGGAAATGAAAATACATTTAGTCGGGACTCATCATCTCCCGACGTCAACGCTCTGGGAAGTAATCCAGCTTCTTCATCAACGAGACAACCGGACAACGAGACAACCGGACAACGGGACAACCGGACAACGGGACAAGACAACGAGACAACCGGACAAGACAACGAGACAACCGGACAACGGGACAATGGGACAACCGGACAACGGGACAACCGGACAACGGGACAATGGGACAAGACAACGGGACAATGAGACAACGGGACAAGACAACGAGACAACCGGACAACGAGACAATGGGACAGACGGACAACGGGACAAGACAACGAGACAATGAGACAACGGGACAATGAGACAACGAGACAATGGGACAAGACAACGAGACAACGAGACATACAAACGTTTTATAATCTGCCTAACATCAACCAATACGTTCTTTATTCATTCCGATAACAAACTGCATTAAAATGAATGAAGAAACTCGAGGTTTCTTGAAGAGAACCTGCTCCCGACCAGGTTAGGTTCCCATAGTAACTGACTCTGAGGTTAGGTTCCCATAGTAACTGACTCTGAGGTTAGGTTCCCATAGTAACTGACTCTGAGGTTAGGTTCCTCTCTTTCTGAAACAGGAAACCCAGAGTCCTCTCAGGGTTAACTAACTAACTCAGAGTTTTCACTAAACCTGCTTTCTGGAACGGACCCCAGGAGCCTAAATGGTATCACCCTTTACGGGGGGGGGGGTATACCACTTTATATACCAAACAAACATACATTTACCTCAGAGGCAGGTGCATGCATGCTTGTGTGTCTCTGTGTGTGTGTGTGTGTCTCTCTCTGTGTGTGTGTCTCTCTGTGTGTGTCTCTGTGTCTCTCTGTGTGTGTCTGTGTGTGTGTGTGTGTCTCTCTCTGTGTGTGTGTGTGTGTGTGTGTGTGTGTCTCTGTGTCTCTCTGTGTGTGTCTCTGTGTCTCTCTGTGTCTCTGTGTGTCTCTGTGTGTGTGTGTGTGTGTGTGTGTACCTTGGAGGCGATGATGAACAGCGTGGTCTCTGCGTTGAGCTGAGCGAGGGTTTTGGCCATGTGAGTCCCGTCAATGTTGGAGACGAACCAGACGTTGGGCCCGCCGGCCGAGTACGGCTTCAGAGCCTCGGTCACCATCAGAGGGCCCTGAACGCACCATCACAACACACACATCAACATCAGAGGGCCCTGAACGCACCATGACAACAGACACACACACATTTAAAAGTGACCTAGATCCCATTTCTTCAGCGTAAGCTGCTCTGAGACTGGTCCAGGTGGAGTTGTGTCTAACTCCAGATTTCCACTGAATGCAGAACGTCTGCGGACCCACCAGGTCAACATCAGGTCTGACAGCTGTAGTCACGAGGACCCACCAGGTCAACATCAGGTCTGACAGCTGTAGTCACGAGGACCCACGAGATCTCGCGAATTTATGTAGAACAGAACCACCAAACCAGCACCAGTTAGTTTCCATCCAGAGGAGCAGAGGGGGAACAGCTCTGAGCTGTTCTCAAGGTGTAGTGCAGGAAACATGATCCGCCGTGAGCACGCTGGATTTTACTTTGAAAATTAACCGGATGTTTTATTTTGTTTCTGTGCTCGACTTCCTGTCCCGCACTATCTGCCGTGTGCTGAATGCTGCGGAGCTCTCTGGAGCAGGGACGCAGACGTTCTGCAGTCAGTGGAAATTGCCGGTAAGTGTTAAACAATGTCTCCCCCCCCGTGGTTAGGGCTTCAGATGAAGAAACAGAAGACATCTCACCAGGTCCGACCCCCCGATGCCGATGTTGACCACGTCCGTGATGCTCTTCCCGCTGAAGCCTTTCCACTCTCCGCCACGCACTCTCTGCAACACACAACGCTACGTCAGGAGCACGCCAAACACCACGCCTGGTGAAACACTGTGTGTGTGTGTGTGTGTGTGTCTGTGTGTCTCTGTGTGTGTGTGTGTGTGTGTGTGTGTGTGTGTGCGCGCGCGCATACGTGGCAGAAAGCCTTCATCTTGTCCAGCACCCGGTTGACCTCTGGCATCACGTCTGTCCCGTCCACGGTGACGGGCGCGTTGGAGCGGTTTCTCAGAGCAACGTGAAGCACAGCACGACCCTGGAGACACAGCACAACCATCCCATAATACACACAGAGCAGGAACACAGTTATTACACTCTTATCAAGACACACACACGTTTTATTTCTGAGCAGCTCTACACTTCATGTAAGAAGAAGTAATATAAATAATTATTATAATTATTTTAAGGATGTAAGGAGGGAAGGAAAGTACGTAGGAAGGAGGTAGGGAAGTATTGATGTTAATCATGACGTCATCTGCCTTTACTGAAAACTGCAAAGTCACAGAGGATGCTGTTACACAACACCACTGCATCAAGCGTGTGTGTCTGTGTCTACCAAACCCAGACTCCATGTAAATAATGAATACTTTTAGCGTGTATAGAGCCAGCATATTTCCACCAGACTCCATGTAAATAATCAGGACTTTTAGCGTGTATAGAGCCAGCATATCTCCACCAGACTCCATGTAAATAATCAGGACTTTTAGCGTGTATAGAGCCAGCATATCTCCACCAGACTCCATGTAAATAATCAGGACTTTTAGCGTGTATAGAGCCAGCATATCTCCACATGTAAATGGGTGAATTAAGGGTTTATTTCAACCAAACCAGAGTGGTGATTGTTGGAACAGTGGAAAGATGAACCAAGACGGCTTTTGGTAGTTTTATTTAGTTTCTGTCCACTTTGAATGAAGTGTGTTTTACGATGATAAAAGTCCTGACTATTTACATGGAGTCTGGTGGGTTTGGTGATGGTGATTTCGGGGCTGTTTCTTGTTAAACTAAAAGGATCTTACTCTTTAACTAGAAAGGTCTATCTCTGTAGGGATCCATCCCATAATGTTGTCAGACACTTAGAATAATAATCTGAGTCTGTCAGTTTAAATTTCATCAAAAGTTGCACTAAATTTAGATGAAACTACAGATTCCCTCCCACATTTTTAGCTGACCTGTTGCAGGGACATACAATCCTGATGAACGTGTGTGTGTGCAGCATGAACAGACTGACTGACTGTGTTTAATGTGCTGGGTACCTCGGTGAAGTTGATTTTCTCTCCAGAGAACATCTTCTCTCGGGCTTCCTCCACTCCCCTGGACTTGGCCTGTAAACACACCATCACGTTATTATCGTCATATATTATTATATTATCAGGGCTGCTTACGTCTCCCTGGGTCTGCAGTAGAGGATGGATACCCGGCCGGGTTCAGACAGATATTTAGAAATGATGTTCAGGTCGGGCTCGGTCACATCAGCGTGATAACACGTTGAACATTTTAAATGAAACAGCTGATTATGTAGGAGTGTGTCTGTGTTAACGTGAGCTTGTTGCCCCGTGTGAGCTGATGACCTCATCTGTTGACATTTCTGAATGTCTTCCTACAAGTGCTCATATTCTGCTCATTTTCAGGTTCATAACTGCATTTAGAGATCGTACCAGAACAGGTTTACATGGTTTCATTTCATATTTTAGTTGTACTGCTCATTGCTGCAGCTCCTCTTTTCACCCTGTGTTCAGGTCTCTGTTTTAGCTACAGAGTGAGACCTCTCACTGCTAGAACATCTTTGTTGGCAGTCGCACATGCTCAGTAGCTAGGTAAGGACTACGCGCTCAGTAGCTAGGTAAGGACTACGTGCTCAGTAGCTAGGTAAGGACTACGTGCTCAGTAGCTAGGTAAGGACTACACGCTCAGCAGCTAGGTAAGGACTACACGCTCAGCAGCTAGGTAAGGACTACATGAGCTAGCTAGCTGTTTCTCAGCTTCAGTAGAACAAGGCAGGATTAGCTGGGAGACTTCTTCTAAACGAGGGAACACTTCCACCTTTGTGAGGAATACCTGCAGAACAGGGACATGGAAGTAGTTCTTTTGGAGATTATGGTGAACTAGTGTGTGTTGTAGCAGTGTTCCGTCATTGAGAACGAGCTAGCATGCTAACGGTTAGCCCCCTAGCCCCCTCGTCTCAGCTAGTGACGTAGAAAGCCGTGCAGATGTTGACCAGCTGACCCAGAGACTGAAGACAGGACACATTCAGAAACCATATCTCACTCAGAACAGCATGGAGGGTTATCAACGTCTGTATGAAGCTCCAGAGACACTAAATAACTAAAAAATGATTTTTTCATAATAAAAGCTTTCCAAATCTCTCTCTCTGTTCTCATGTTACAATCTAAACCGTGACATCCCTTATTCTGACAGCAACCTGTCTGTTTCTCAACAGGTGAGCTGACTGTTCCAGTGTTTGAACGTGACACAACTGTATTTCTTCACTTCTCTCTCCGTGCAATCTGAGGAGGAAGTGTTGCCACATTCCCCGCAGGACAAAGGCCTCTTTCTCCAGCCTGAGACCGCTGAGTCTTTCTAAATCAGCGTGGTGAAACCTTCCTGTTTCTTTGTGTCTTTCAACAACAGGACTGGTTTTAATCTCACGTCTCGGAGCACCAAATCTGTCCCAACTGTTCTTACTTCAGGACGGCAAACAGCCAGTTACACAATCTGGTCAACAGGCAGCATTGCTACACTCTGAGGCCTCCTGTACACTGGCTCCGTGGCGTGAGTGTGTCGGCTGCGTGGCGTGAGCGTGTCGGCTCCGTGGCGTGAGCGTGTCGGCTGCGTGGCGTGAGCGTGTCGGCTCCGTGGCGTGAGCGTGGTGTGAGCGTGTCAGCTGCGTGGCGTGAGCGTGTCACGCAGCAGCAGCTCCAGCAGTAGCAGCAGCAGCTCCAGCAGTAGTAGCAGCAGTAGTAGCAGTAACAGCAGCAGTAGCAGTAGCAGTAGCAGCAGCAGTAGCAGCAGTAGCAGTAACAGCAGCAGTAGCAGCAGCGGTAGCGTAGTAGCGGCAGCGGCAGCAGCAGTAACAGCAGCGGCAGCAGCAGCGGTAACAGCAGTAGCAGTAGTGGCAGCAGCAGCGGTAACGGCAGCAGCGGTAACAGCAGTAGCAGCGGCAACAGCAGCAGCAGCAGTAACAGCAGCGGCAGCGGTAACAGCAGTAACAGCGGCGGCAGCGGTAACAGCAGCAGTAGCAGTAACAGCAGCAGTAGCAGCAGCAGTAACAGCAGTAGTAGCAGCAGCAGCAGCAGTAGCAGCAGCAGTAGCAGCAGTAACAGCAGCAGTAACAGCAGTAGTAGCAGCAGCAGCAGTAGTAGCAGCAGCAGCAGCAGTCAGACACCTTTCTGGTGTTAAAGACATAGAAAACGCCACGCAGACGCCACAGGAACACCACGCAGGCAGTGTGCAGGAGGCCTCAGAGAGCTGTATGTGTGTGTCTGTGTGTGTGTGTGTGTGTGTATGTATGTATGTATGTCTGTGTCTCTGTATGTATGTACGTACGGGTGCTGGTCATATAATTAGAATATAATGAAAAAGTTGATTTATTTCAGTAATTCCATTCAAAAAGTGAAACTTGTATAATGTATACATTCATTCCACACAGACTGATATATTTCAAGTGTTTATTTCTTTTACTTTTGATGATTAGAACTGACAACTAATGAAAACCCCAAATTCAGTATCTCAGAAAATTAGAATATTGTGACAAGGTTCAATATTGAAGACACCTGGTGCCACTCTAATCAGCTGATTAACTCAAAACACCTGCAAAAGGCCTTTAAATGGTCTCTCAGTCTAGTTCTGTAGGCTACACAATCATGGGGAAGACTGCTGACTGGACAGCTGTCCAAAAGACGGCCATTGACACCTTGGACAAGGAGGGCAAGACACAAAAGGTCATTGCTAAAGAGGCTGGCTGTTCACAGAGCTCTGTGTCCAAGCACATTAATAGAGAGGCCAAGGGAAGGAAAAGATGTGGTGGAAAAAAAAGTGTACAAGCAATAGGGATAACCGCACCCTGGAGAGGATGGTGAAACAAAACCCATTCAAAAATGTGGGGGGGTATTCACAAAGAGTGGACTGCAGCTGGAGTCAGAGCTTCAAGAACCACCACGCACAGACGAATGCAAGACCTGGGTTTCAGCTGTCACATTCCTTGTGTCAAGCCACTCCTGAACAAGACACATGTCTCGCCTGGGCTAAAGACAAACAGGACTGGACTGCTGCTGAGTGGTCCAAAGTTATGTTCTCTGATGAAAGTACATTTAGCATTTCCTTTGGAAATTAAGGTCCCAGAGTCTGGAGGAAGAGAGGAGAGGCACAGAATCCACGTTGCTTGAAGTCCAGTGTAAAGTTTCCACAGTCAGTGATGGTTTGGGGTGCCATGTCATCTGCTGGTGTTGGTCCACTGTGTTTTCTGAGGTCCAAGGTCAACGCAGCCGTCTACCAGGAAGTTTTAGAGCACTTCATGCTTTCTGCTGCTGACCAACTTTATGGAGATGCAGATTTCATTTTCCAACAGAACTTGGCACCTGCACACAGTGCCAAAGCTACCAGTACCTGGTTTAAGGACCGTGGTATACCTGTTCTTAATTGGCCAGCAAACTGGCCTGACCTTAACCCCATAGATTTTCTATGGGGTAATGTGAAGAGGAAGATGCGATGCTCCAGACCCAACAATGCAGAAGAGCTGAAGGCCACTATCAGAGCAACCTGGGCTCTCCTAACACCTGAGCAGGGCCACAGACTGATCCACTCCATGCCACGCCGCATTGCTGCAGTCATTCAGGCAAAAGGAGCCCCAACTAAGTACTGAGTGCTGTACATGCTCATACTTTTCATGTTCATACTTTTCATGTTCATACTTTTCAGTTGGCCAACATTTCTAAAAATCCTTTTTTTGTATTGGTCTTAAGTAATATTCTAATTTTCTGAGATACTGAATTTGGGGTTTTCATTAGTTGTCAGTTCTAATCATCACAATTAAAAGAAATAAACACTTGAAATATATCAGTCTGTGTGGAATGAATGTATAAATTATACAAGTTTCACTTTTTGAATGGAATTACTGAAATAAATCAACTTTTTCATGATATTCTAATTATATGACCAGCATCTGTATGTGTGTGTGTGTGTGTGTGTGTATGTGTGTGTGTGTGTGTGTGTGTATGTATGGTAGTCTAAGATGTAATTTGGGTTGGTCATGTTCTCCATGTGTGACTGTGTTGGGTAACGTAGAGGTACTGCCCCCGACAGCGTGACTCTGATTCTGGTAAACAACATGTAAACAAACATCATGACATCATCACGCCACAGGTCGTTGTCTGTATGTTCCAGCTGTGACTGCGTGAGCGTCTCGGTGTAACGGAGAGTGTTTCCTGGGTGTCTCTAGACCTGTAACGTCAGACAGCCAATCACAGACATGATCTTGGTAGAAGCATGCTGCGTGCTGATTGGTCGGCACTAGCTGCTGGCGGTTGGCTTGGCGTGCGTTTACTCGGCAGAGAGAGCTGGACACGAGACAACGCCCTGCAGTAACCTGCAGCATGTTTACAGCAGTCAGCTGATCAGCAGACAGGCTCAATGCTGATTGGAGGAGACAGCGTCAGCACTGTGGGGGGGTGTGTGTGTGTGTGTGTCTATATCAGAGTGTGTGTGTGTGTGTGTGTGTGTCTATCAGAGTGTGTGTGTGTGTGTGTCTATCAGAGTGTGTGTCTATCAGAGTGTGTGTGTGTGTCTATCAGAGTGTGTGTCTATCAGAGTGTGTGTGTGTGTGTGTGTGTGTGTGTGTATTACCATGGCGAGCAGCATATCCATCACTTCCTGGTTGATGAGGTTCTTGGAGTAGTCCAGCAGGATGTCTCCATCATCTGTCTCCAGAGTGGTGCTGTCACACACACACACACACACACATTAGACTTCCTGCTTTACACTCATTACATATACACACACATACATTATATATATATATATGTGTGTGTGTGTGTGTGTGTGTGCTGTAACTTTAACTGTTTTACAAAAAAAAAAAAAAAGCAACACATTAAAAGACGTAGATGATAAAATATAGAAGTGAAAACACACACACACACACACACACACACACACACACACACACACACACACACCCCTCTGACATCACGGGGAGGGTGTGCTGCAGCGCACGTAGCAGCTCCGGTGTCTCCGGTGCCCCCCCCCTTCACTACAACCTGTCCTTTAATCTGCATCACGCTCTAAATTAACGCATTAAAACTATGAATGAACATCAACACACCGGCTTTATTATCATTATTATAGTCGGATTATTATAATCTGTGAGCAGGTACAGACAGCTTTTAAAACACGGCTTTCAATTGTGATTCTGTGATCTTTAAGAGTTGCATTAGGAGGCTTTAGCCGGGTTTAAATCATCGTTTGTCACATGAAATACAAGCAGAGGACATAAGTACATAAAGCACATTAAGTCACAGTGCTGTTATATATTATATTTTATAGTTTCATAACTAAGATTTTACACGTCAGTCCTCCCCCAGAGCTGACTGTCCGATAATGGGCGCGGTGACATTAGCATGCCAGCTAACGTTAGCTAGGGGATTTTAATTAACTGTCGAGTATGTTTAACATGCTGTGCGACACACAGATGAGAGATGTTACCGGACACGTGAGGACAGGTGTGAATAGAGGCGGGAACGGTTCCAATAAGGAACTAAAGTACCAACAGGAAACCATGACCTTGTGAATCAAACCGAGGATTCACAGATTTTACTATTTATGGAGGAAGGAAACACACACCAGAGCTAATACAAAAGCACTCTTAATGTCAATGTGACGGACTACTGTGTGTTGGCAACATTACACCTGTGGTTCAGTGATTGAACTGAAACAAACACCAGAGTCCATACAAAAAACGGTCAATTTAACGGGTAGCTAGCTGTGTGTTGAAGCCAGAGACGGATTAGAATCGGTGTTGCAGCTATAAGGAAGTGCATATAAGTAAACACACCAGGGTCCATGCAAACATCTGTCAATTTAACGGACCACTGTGTGTTGGCTACATTACATCTGCGATTTAAAGATGTAAGTGTTCATAGAGAAACACACACCAGGGTCCATACAAAAAACTGTACATTTAACGTGTTGACTACATTACACTTTTGATTTAGAGAAGGCCTTTGACGTTTATGCTAAAAGTACAACACTGTCAGCATCACGCCCACCACCACCACCATCTTCATCACCATCATCATCAAAATGTCTGCTCTCCCTCCCACCTGAACGTGTTGAACCTGTCCTTGTCGGACTCGAACATGTCCCTCATGCTGAGGCCGCCGGCGTTAGCTTTGTACCACTGCTCCAGCTTCCGGTAGTTGGGATCGTCGGTGAGCGACATGTCGGCGGTGGTTTGATACTGGTGATACTGGCAGCGTGTTTTACTCCGACCTCCGAGGTTGCAGACTTCGATGTGAACTCCGTGTGGTGAGGAGGAGGAGGAGGAGGAGATGAAGAGACACAGCTGACCGGCCGGAGGTGGCTAGACCGTCTGCACCAATGAGATCTCACCGCCCCACTGCGTCATCTCCCCCCACTTCGCTGCTGCTGTCACTGGACTGTATGGAGTATGGAGGGAGATTAGTGCCTGTAATGTGCTGTCAGTAGACTGTATGGAGGGAGATTAGTGCCTGTAATGTGCTGTCAGTAGACTGTATGGGAGTATGGAGGGAGATTAGTGCCTGTAATGTGCTGTCAGTAGACTGTATGGGAGTATGGAGGGAGATTAGTGCCTGTAATGTGCTGTCAGTAGACTGTATGGGTGTATGGAGGGAGATTAGTGCCTGTAATATGGTGTCACTAGACTGTATGGAGGGAGATTAGTGCCTGTAATATGGTGTCACTAGACTGTATGGAGGAGATTAGTGCCTGTAATGTGGGCTGTCACTAGACTGTATGGGTGTATGGAGGAGATTAGTGCCTGTAATGTGCTGTCAGTAGACTGTATGGAGGGAGATTAGTGCCTGTAATGTGCTGTCAGTAGACTGTATGGGAGTATGGAGGGAGATTAGTGCCTGTAATGTGCTGTCAGTAGACTGTATGGGTGTATGGAGGGAGATTAGTGCCTGTAATGTGCTGTCACTAGACTGTATGGAGGGAGATTAGTGCCTGTAATGTGCTGTCAGTAGACTGTATGGGTGTATGGAGGGAGATTAGTGCCTGTAATGTGGTGTCACTAGACTGTATGGGCATATGGAGAGATATAAATACAGATTGACGGATTCATGTGACGCTTCAGAGGAAAAGGACGTCTCATCCATTTCCAATTTCCTCGTGTGTCTCCCGTGCTTCCTCGGTGGGAGGGACTGAGACGCGAGGAAGGGAGGCAACTTAAGGGACATGAGATGTACCTTGTGTCCAGGGTGTTGGTCCACGTCTCCACCTCTCTAGGAGACTAGCGGCAGGTCCCGAGTCCAACAGGAAGTGAACGTGAACACAGATTTTGAGGGATTCTTCCTTCCTGTAGTCACCAAACTAAATACTGGATCCATTCTCCAACAAGCCACATATCTCCAGAACATTCTGACACTAACATGACATTTTGTCTGTGTGAATCTCTGAAATGTTTCCCCCAAAATAATAGAACCGAGAAAAGTTTTCAGCTTTTAACCTCTTAACATCTGCAGAATAAACAGACGTTTACGATGTCCAATAAGAATCAATTAAAATGTAAATTACATTTTAAATGATGCATTTTCAACCTCCCCACCCCTCAAGAGTAAAACATACAAGTAACATTTCCTTATTCGGTCTTTAAATGAAGGAGTTTTGACTCAGTCTAATTTATTAGTTTGTTTCCCCGTTTCCCCTCTGATCCACCAACCAGACGCCGACCGTCAGGAGGAAAGTCAGTCTGATCAGTCTCCCCGGGGTCCAAAAAGTGCCTCAGAACACACTGAAGAGACGCCAACTTAAGCGTACGCGAGACGTAATACGTCTCCATAGCAGCAGGCGGCGCTAATCTGTAGTTTCCCAAAAAATGAAAACCGGCAGCTGATTGGACGAATGCGTCACGTGGGTCTGGCTGCTCCAGAAACTCAAAGCCAGACTGTCATGGCGTCTCGTTCAGAATACGATCTCATGTTGTCCTAAAATAGTTCACCGTAACGTGTTTCTGGAAACATCTGAAGAGAGAAACAGGCCCCAGCTGCTGAATCTGTCTTCATTTCAGATCAACAACGGTCAATTTAACAGATCATCAGATTTTGAGAGGCGGCCGTCACTCATCCCACTCGTTATTTCCGATGGTCATTGAGTCCGACTGCCCGCTGGTCGATTCAACAAGTCAAATCGGCCCAAATTAAAGCCGACGGCTCCTCCAACGGACGACAGCACGTAACACCGAACAGACTCGAGTCACCGACCTCGCCAGACTCAGGGTTCATACGCATTTGAACCAATACTTTCTCATGACGTTTTGGCTGACTATGTATTCCTGGAAAATGTAAAAATCTGTGTTAAAGTTTCCCCTCAGAGGTTTAACGATAAAATGAATGACTGTGGTTCATATTGGGAGTCGTGATATCACGCCTCGAAGAGAACGGTGAGGTTAGGACGACGTGAAAGCCATTTATTAATCACATATTATTATGCTGCGTTAAAACGTATGAACCCTGCAGACTGTCCAACGGCAGATTATCAGGTTGGTGTGTTAGCGCCTTTAGGAAAGATTCGCTCAGCCAACAATTCTTTGATGCAGTTGCGTTGAAAAACATCCCATAATACCTGCATCAAAATGTCTATTTCCCTCCCGAGTTATGAGCTACTTTCCAGCTTTCACAAATGTATTAATTTCCCATTTTCTCTCCGTTAAGAAAAACACAAATCTGCAGATTAAATATTCTCAAAATCATTTTCCAACTCGTCGTTAAAAGACAAAATAAGGAAATAGAAACTTTTGCAAGATGTTTTTTATTTTACTTTGTTTTATAAATACATCATTTAACTGCCAATATAATTGAACAACTTTTCATTTTCTTTAATGGATCAGAATTAAACAGTAAGACTTTTTATATGAGTCACAGAAAACATGCTCGTCCGTCTGAAAGCTGCACCTTCCAACTCTCAGACGGGTGAGACCAAAGCCCTCAGACGGGTGAGACCAAAGCTCTCAGACGGGTGAGACCAAAGCTCTCAGACGGGTGAGACCAAAGCTCTCAGACGGGTGAGACCAAAGCTCTCAGACGGGTGAGACCAAAGCTCTCAGACGGGTGAGATGTTTGAGTGTCTTAATGCTGAGGAATAGATCGGGAAATGGTCGCTGTTGGGGAAATAAAACCTTTCTGCAGACTTCAGCCGTGGGTTTTTACAAATATTTAAACAGTGACGATGCGTTTTCGTTCGAGGTGAAGAACTCAATGTTTTAATCAGGGATGCACCAAATCCAGGATTGGGCTTCTGATTGGGCTGAATATTGGGCTTTTTGACGGGGTTGGGTTTCTGCCGAACCCTACGCTTGCACTCCGCGCTACGCTGGTCGCCGTGATGACGGCGCCATTGATTACAGGAAGGTGTTTACGTAGGTGGAGCTTCAATGCAGCAGGCTGAGAGGAAGTGGAAATGGAACTGGTGAGCAGAAAAAAGGTTGTTTGGCAGTACTTTCAGTCAAAAGAAGGCCATTCAAGTCCAGCTACATGTTCAATCTGCAATGCTGATTAGTCTGGTGGTGGCGAGGACCCTAAACAATACACAACATCACCGCTGTTACAACATCTGGTATGAAACATCTGGAAGAATACGAGCTGAGCATGAAGGAATCTACAGACAGCAGCCAGAATGCAGCAACTTCAGGTACGGCAAAGGAAGGACAGTCACTGTTTACTTCATTAATGTGTTGACTGTGTTCATGGACTGAGGACGGGACGAGGACTCAGCAGAACCTCAACCAGGGGATTCAGGATTCAGCAGAACCTCAACCAGGGGGTTCAGGACTCAGCAGAACCTCAACCAGGGGGTTCAGGACTCAGCAGAACCTCAACCAGGGGGTTCAGGACTCAGCAGAACCTCAACCAGGGGGTTGTCTTCCCATCTACCAAAACTGACCTGGTTTGGTTTGCCTGTTCATAAAGCAGCCTGTAAAGTCTGCCCAAGGTCTGTCTTACATCTTCTTAGCAACTTGATTCCAACTTATTACTTCGTTTTACACTTCTTTGGAGTTTATTGTCACTGCACCTCATTTACATGAAATTATGCCTAATTTTCCATTTTGCGTAATAGTTCAAAGGAAATATATGTTTATGTATTATCACAGATTTCGACGCTGGCAGACCATGAAAGTAATGATCAATTTTTATTTTAGTGTTGCATGTTCATTTTGGTTAAAGAAACCCATATTTCTGATAGAAAAGGGGTCAACATGAGGCTTCACCAGTGGATTCGGTATTCGGCCGAACCCCAAAAACCTGGATTCGGTGCATCCCTAGTTTTAATTAAGTTTTGGACGTACAACGTTTCCACCGGCTGTCCACGTTTTGTCATTTAATTTCTTGTTCTTGGTTTTACAAATATTCAAACTTTTTAGATTATTTAGATTTAGTTTGAAGTAAATATCTCAACTTTTTTCCTAATTTTATTTTTGGGACTTTTAAGGTTTTCACCCGACAGCAACGACATTAAAGTTCAAATCCTTTTATCAAGATCTTAAAGTCGTGTGCAATAAAGTCTAAAATGTCTCGTTTTCCCCCCATTTTCAGTTAATTTCATTTCTATTCTCGAGCTTTAAGGTCCTGACACACCGAGACGATAGTCGGCCGCCGGACAGTCTGGCGAGGGCGCTGACTCGAGTCTGGTCGGTGTGTTCATGCCGTCGTCCGTCCGAGGAGCCGTCGGCCTTCATTTGGGCCGAGCTGACTTGCTGGGTCGGAGGGCGGGCAGTCAGGACTCAATGAGGCATCTGATTGGTGGAGAGCTAAGCAGGAAACGGGGAGCAGGATGAGCGTGACTAGAGTCTCTCAGAAGCTGATGATCTTCTAAACTGACCTCTGATCTGAAATGAAGACAGATTCAGCAGCTGCACGGCCTGTTTCTCTCTTCAGATGTTTCCAGAAACACGTTACGGTGAACTATTTTAGGACAATATGAGATCGGATTCTGAACGAGACGCCGTGACAGTCTGGCTTTGAGTTTCTGGAGAAACCAGACCCACGTGACGCCTTCGTTGAAGCACAGAACGTAGGCTCAACTCGGCGTCTCTCCGGTGTGTTCTGAGGCACTTTTTGGACCTCGGGGAGACTGATCAGTCCGACTGACTTTCCTGCCGACGGTCGGCGTCTGGGCGGTGTGTCAGGGCCTTTAGGCGAGTCAAGAAAAACAGATAAAGTACTTTAAAGGTATCTTTGCATGTGAGACTGAAACTTCTCCCAACAAACGCGGATATTTAGTTTCAGAGCTGCAAAAATTCATCGATAATCTGCAACTCTTCTGATAATCCACGAATCAGTTTGAGTAATTCTTATATAAAACAGGTAAACGTGTGTGATGTCAGCGTGTTAATATGAATATGTTCTAGTTTCAGCCTCTCACACATGGAGGTTTTCCTGCTTGTCTCCGTTTTTATATCATGTTAAACTTAATATCTTTGAGTTGTGGACAAAAAAAGACATTTGAGTAAAATACTGATGCACATTTTTCACCATTTTCTGACATTTTAGGGACACAAACTAATCAATAAAGCCAGAAAATAATCCGTTAGTTGCAGCCGGTAGTTTTTATGTCTCGAGTCAAAAACCAAAAAGCAGAACTTCATTTAACGTTTGTACAGTTGAAGCGTCAGCGAGTCGCTGAAGAAAGAAAAGCAAACTGAGTGTTTTATACATATATATCAAGTTTAAGTTCTCCAGTTTTTAGATTCTCGGGGGAGTCAGTAAGTTATTAACGTAACAGAATATTTGGGACATTCTCAAACGCTTAACGTGAAAAAGCTGAAGGCCGTTTTATGGTTCTGGGGAGGCTCCACGCAGAGCTTTCTCCGTAGCCTACGTACGTGGACTGACGTTATACTGGTGCACTGGTTTGTGCGTCGAGCCGGCGTGTGTGTGTGTGTGTGTGTGTGCGTGTCTGTGTGTTCCCTGGTCTTTCTGACCACGGTGGGAAATCTGGAGCAGGAGAAGTTAACCCTCTCCTTGATTTCATGTTGTTGATGGAGAAGGAGAACCAGGAAATGAGTCGGGGGCGGGGGGGGAATGCAACGCTACCAAGCCACGGCCGAGCGGCGTGCGTCGCTTTGACATGTTACATTTTTGGAGAGGTGACGTCAGGCTACGGCGTAGACGCAGAGGGGTCATATTGCTCCTCATAACCACTGAAAACGGTCAACAAATCTAACCCAAAGTCCGATTATTATGGACGTTATGGGACATTAAGCGCGTCTGCTTCATTAGAGCCTATATTGTAAATATCAGATTACGTCCATAATAATTGGACTTTGGGTTAGATTTTTTGACAGTTTTCAGTGGTTATGAGGAGCAATATGAGAGAGAAATTTGGGGATCATTGATCATTGTTACATACAGGTACATTAAACCACATTAAGTGCTTCAGAATATCCCATTTCTTTGTAATCTGAAAACAATGTCCGCTCAGATCAACAGCATCAGAACTGCAACTCTCAACACTTCCTGTCAAATCAGATAAAAAACCATCAGCGAAGGAGTCTTAAAGTACTTAAATCACACCCGTCACACTATCCAGTCAGAATTCATCCCAGCCGATCCTTCGTAGCCTCTAAAAACACGAGGGGGAATATTGCTAGAAAACTGTTGCTACACGCTGAACGCTGGCTCGTTTAAAGTCTTATTTATCTGTTTATAGCCGACATCACTTCCTGTGGCTGCGGCCGCCGTGCTGCGCCGCAGGACGTTAGTGGCTTTAAAAGTGGAGCTAAGCTCTCTCGGTACCGGGCGGCTGTGTTTAAAGACGCCGAGTTGAAGGCGGTATAAGTTAGTGTGTCTCGTCAAGCAGCAGCCCGACCAACGACTGAAATGTTCCCGCTGTACCAACGGGCGAAAACATGTGGAACAGCTGCTCAGAAAAGTGCAAACGCCTCCAGCTACGGAGGATTTTAAACGCCGCAAATGAAAGCACGCTATGTTTCCTGTACAATACGTGGACGTTTACACTCATAAAACGTTTTAAAAGGACAATTATTTAGTGCTTTGGCTGTAATAAGTGGAAGAAGTGTGACATTAAAATCAAATCACAACGCAGGAAACAAAGCTGATTTAAGTTCACTTACAATGTTTTGACGAGGGATGCACTGAATCCAGGACTGGTCTTCTGACTCGGCTGAATATTGGGCTTTTTGACGGGGTTTCTGCCGAACCCTATGGTTGCACTCCGCGCGCTACGCTGGTCGCTGTAATGACGCCGTGAGCAGAAAAAGTGTTGTTTGGCGGTACTTTCAGTCAAAAGAAGGCCATTCAAGTCCAGCTACATGTTCAATCTGCAATGCTGATTAGTCTGGTGGTGGCGAGGACCCTAAACAATACACAACATCACCGCTGTTACAACATCTGGTATGAAACATCTGGAAGAATACGAGCTGAGCATGAAGGAATCTACAGACAGCAGCCAGAATGCAGCAACTTCAGGTACGGCAAAGGAAGGACAGTCACTGTTTACTTCATTAATGTGTTGACTGTGTTCATGGACTGAGGACGGGACGAGGACTCAGCAGAACCTCAACCAGGGGGTTCAGGACTCAGCAGAACCCCAAAAATCTGGATTTGGTGCATCCCTAGTTATAACAAATGTTTGACATATTTGTATTTAATAAATCCTTTGTTTGGTGTCTGTACTTTGTTTCTTCATCTGTAAAAACCAAACGCTGGCTCTCATCTTCTTATAACAGGGTTTATTTTGGGTGTGTGCTGCCCTCTGCTGGACAACGCTGACATATAACTAAACACTTCCTCTGTTTCCTGTGCTGTGATTGGATTTCACACAATAACAAACAATTCAATCAGTTATTATGGAGTAGGGTTGGGTATCCTTTGGATTTTTACGATTCCGATTCCTAAACCGATTCCTGAAAAACTGAAAAATGACGTCAGAGAAAGACTCTTTTATAGAGTGAAATATACCCACGCTTTGGACCGCTTGGCTTTGGGCATTTTAAATGTTAGTTAGCTAGCTAGCTAGCTAGCTAGCTAACTAACGGTAGACTAGCAGAGCAAGGGCAATGTGTTTACTAGCGATCATGTGCAGTGAATGGTTAATATGCTCTTAGGACCGTTTTGGTGAGCCCAGAGGAGAAATATGGCATTTTAAAAGTAGCCTACATTTACGGTAGCTAGCTAACGGTAGACTACAGAGAGAGGGGGGTATTTTTACATCCGTTTCGGAGCGACGGAGAGGAAATGAGGAACCGAAATCGGCGTTCTAATTCGGTCCGATTCCTACCGGTTGTGCAGGAACGAACGTTTTGGTACCCAACCCCACTAAAGAGACATAACAGTTAAATAATTGTCCGTTTAACATGCTTCTTTCTTTGAAGAAAGACCGTAAATGCAAACGTCGTCTTCACTTTGTTTTTGCTTCAGGCATTTTAAATCTACGGAAGTTTAAAGCGTGTTAATACGAAGATTACACGACAGCTCCAACGTACCCAAGCACCGGCGACCCGTCAATGAAGGAAATCACAAAGAAATGAGCTGAGAACGTGAAAGGAAAGCGACTGAACTTTGATCCGTCTGCTACGACAACAACCAGCTGAGGCTCGCTAAAGTCACTAATGTCTTCTACACCGATCACAAGAAAACACTTTGAAGGGTAACTTGTTTGTGTCTGCGTGTCTGATGAGGACAAAGATCTGTGAAACTGGTCCAGTGTGGAGCGAGAACGCTGTAACCGGCTGCCATTAATTCAGTTAGCGTCCACTAAAAGTTCTGTTGTTGCTGCTGACAGACTCAGATTATTATTCTAAGTGTCTGACAACATTATGGGATGGATCCCTACAGAGATAGACCTTTTAGTTAAAGAGGAAGATCCTTTTAGTTTAACATGAAACAGCCTCAAAATCACCATCACCAAACCCACCAGACTCCATGTAAATAATCAGGACTTTTAGCGTGTATAGAGCCAGCATATCTCCACCAGACTCCATGTAGATAATCAGGACTTTTAGCGTGTATAGAGCCAGCATATCTCCACATGTAAATGGGTGAATTAAGGGTTTATTTCAACCAAACCAGAGTGGTGATTGTTGGAACAGTGGGCAGATGAACCAAGACGGCTTTTGGTAGTTTTATTTAGTTTCTGTCCACTTTGAATGAAGTGTGTTTTACGATGATAAAAGTCCTGATTATTTACATGGAGTCTGGTGGGTTTGGTGATGGTGATTTCGGGGCTGTTTCATGTTAAACTAAAAGGATCTTACTCTTTAACTAAAAGGTCTATCTCTGTAGGGATCCATCCCATAATGTTGTCAGACACTTAGAATAATAATCTGAGTCTGTCAGCAGCAACAACAGAACTTTTAGTGACTAACCGCGGCGTTCTCGTTCAACACTGGACTGCTTTCAAAGATATTTGTTCCATCAGTCACTTAGACACAAAAACATGGAAAAAAAGGGTCCAGGATGCAAAAAAAACAAACCCCGAAGTTCCCCTTAAAGTAAAACATGTTAAGATCGACAGAAAAAGAAAAGTAAAGATGCAAAGCGTCAGAGACAGATTTTGGGTGAACGAACACTGAAGCGATTGAAGATGCGGGAGAAACGTGATGCTGCGAAACAGGAAGAAAGTCGTAGAAAAATACACGTTAGAAAGGTGCGTCTGAGACGTTACGTTACGATCTCCGCTGACCATAAAGCTCCCGAAATATTATCAAAGACAGGTTTTAGGAAAAGGAGCCGGGGGAGAAACAAAGAACTGGAACATTTATACATAATTATTCTGTTCTTAGACTTGTTAACATGTTTTTCTCTGATAAACTGCCTCATCCTTGTTGTTGCTGTTTCCACCGTTGTGTTCGAGCCGTCTACCCCCCCAGTGCTGGTGACAAATATACAACTAGTAGACAATCTTCATTATCTTAAGTCAACAAAATAGCAACCAAACTATTCGTTTCCCCCGTTTTGAAGCGTGAAGAAGTTCCACCTTTGTGTAGAATCGTCTTCCTGTCGGGACTACGCCGACACTTTGTTATCCTTCTGGAACGAAAGGGACAGAAACACACAGACAGACACTTAGGGTTAAAACACACTCTATACACAGGAGCTCGTACGTTTTCAACGCACGAGGACTTCTGGACTCTTTTATAAAACCTGAAAAGCTTTTGTGATTTAAATCCAAGTCAGTATTTTGAGATGATTTTACGTTATCTGGTAATTCTTCAGCTTCATGCGTCGCTGCTGAGGAAATTCTCACGATATCGTATATATAGTATATTAAGCACAGTTTTTATTAGGGTGATCGCAGTCGTAGTCGCGGGAATCCTGGACAGGAAACTGACGACTGCGTCGGTCTTAAACTAGCAAAGATACTGCGTTGGGCTTTGCGATGTGCTAACGAGTGTTTTCAGACAGAAACCGTCCAGCTGTTAACTCTCCTGGCGCCCTGGCGTCCTGGCGCCACGGCACCACGACGCCCTGGCGTCCTGGCGCCACGGCACCCTGCCGCCACGTTGACCCATTTCACTAAGTTTCTCCATCAGAAATTTGGGTTCCTTTTAACCAAATTATCAAAGAAAAACAACGTGGATGGTTCCGTACAACGCTCTTCACACGTTAAATAAATGATCGGGTCACTACTTCAACAACATTTGGGTGTTTAAATGAATTTTATAGCATTTAAAAAAAAATAATAATGTTAAGAGTTGAAAAAAAAAAAAAAAGGACAAAAAAACCCCCTTAAATTTCAAATAAAACGACAAAAACTTCGTAATAAGTGACAAACGAAGAAAAAGTTTAAAATTTTGACCCAGAAAAACTAGAAGTTGTCATCGACGGGAAGAACTGAAATACTTCTTTACTTTATTTAAAACCTGAAAAGCGTCGGTCATTTAAATCCAAGTCAGTATTTTGAGATGATTTTACGTTCTCTGGTAATTCTTTCTTCTAATACCCTGTATGTTGATAAGATATGGTCCTGTGTGTGTGTGTGTGTGTGTGTATATATATAGTAACTGTTACCCTGTATGCCGATAAGTCGGCGAACTCCCGTCCGGCCTGGTTTCCCCGGTAACCGCCCCTGAAGCCGCCGCCCCCCTGCGGTGGCCCGAAGGACCCTCGGCTGGCCGAACGGCCCCGGCCGCCGCGGAAACCCATTCCTCCGCGTCCACGGTAACCGCCGCGGCCTCGACGCAGCGGGAGGCCGAACGTCTCGGCATTCATCCTCCGCTCCTCCGCCCACGTCTGCCTCCGCTCCCTGGAGGAGGAAGAGGAAGATGAGAAGAAGAGTCATCACCTTTGAGGACATCTCCTCCGACAGCTTCCACTGGTTTCTGACCAGTTATAGAACCAGGCAGTAATGGTGGACTGAAACAATCCTTACTAAGTCCTGTTAGCCTCTGAGTTCATTTGGGTTTCAGGTTAGTTTCATGTTGTGTTTGAGGAACACGTCTTACCTCGGGAAACCAGAGACTCCAGACTTCTCATTGGCTTTCCTGAGGAAACAAGAACACATCATTAGTTTATACTACTAGAGCTGTTTGACTAAAGAAACTATTCTCTGAACGCTGACACTGGGAGGGGGGACAGACTGGGACACGCTGGGACTGGGACAGACTGGGAGGAGGACAGACTAGGAGCGCGACGGACTGGGACGGGTACCTTGTGTCGTCGCAGGAGATGTTGTCGAAGAAAGACTTGGACTTGTCGTAGTAGCAGTTGGGTCCGAGCGGATCTCCCTCCTCCTCAGCGTTTCCTTCGCTGTTGTGGGTTTCTATGGCCGAGTCCACCTTCTCCTCTCCGTTCACCGCTTTCTCACACTTCTCCGTCTTCTCGTCTGAGAGAACAAACACAGTCTCAACGCTTCAGGACAACAAGCTGCCAGAGTATAAATCAAATGTCAGGACATGACTGAGGAGATGTGGCCATATACATATACACACACATATACATATATATATATATATATATATATATATATATATATATATATATATATATATATATATATATATATATATATATATCTCCTTCCAGTAGATACCTTTCAACTTGAGCTTGCTCTGGAACTCTCTGTCGATCTCCTCCTTGTTGAACTGGGCGTTGGCGCTCTCAAAGTCAAAGTCTTTCTCAAACTTCATGGGTCCGTCTCGGCGAACGTTGAAGCGGCCCCGGCCGCGGTGTCCCCCTCCACGCCCGCGCCGGTTGGCCTGCGCTCCGGCAGCCGCTGAATCACAGAACCAAACGTTACATCACAGCTAAAACACACTAATCACACTGGAACTAAATGTCAACTAGTCACACGAACTGGAAATGATTCTTTACCCGAAATATGGACGTTTATTTGGGCCTGACTCAAATTCATTAATAACATCTTTCCTTCTCACCCCCACTTCCCATCGGGTGCGCCTGTGCTGCGTTCAAAGTTTGATATTCCATCAGCCAATAGCGTGCGTGAAGTGGATAAGTACCAGGTGTGCGTACGCCAGAGAAGAGTAGCGAGGAGTTTAATTAAAGGAGAGTTCGGAGAGGAAGGCAGAGACTAGCTGAATACACCGTCAACTTCTTGTAGTCCTGTGGTCTCACCTGATTGGCTAAAGACAGAGTGGGGCAGTCCTGTGGTGGAGGGTCTATCCCCAGCGATGATGCGCGAGGCCGAGATGGTTCGCGGGGCAGACCAGCTGTGGGTTCCACGCCCCCTGACGGGTTCCCCCCTCCGTGTGTCCACGCCGTCCAGGTGCTGCTGGACCTTCTGGACACTGTGCGCCGCGGCGGATGAGGAGGGGGCCGTGCGGCCGTGGGCGGGGCTCCTGCGTCCCAGCCCGAGAGCCGGGGCAGTGGGGGTGGCTGCCGGAGCAGACGGGGAAGTTTGGATCACCTGCTCCAGGGCGGGGCTCTTCCTCAGAGGGTCCAGGCCCGGGCTGCTGCGCCCTGGGGGGGGGGGGGGGGGGGTTAGTGGTACACAATGCTGGAAATTAGGGCTGCACAAAATATCATTTTTAAATCACCATTGCAATACACACATCTTAGTCTTCCACAAAGCCAAGACACTGTCATCCTGCTGACGTAAAGTCTCAATGTTACACCAGTCAGACTGGGTCTTAAAGCTACACTGTAAGACTTTCTCCATCTAGCGGTGAAACTGTACATGACAACCAACTGAATATTACTTTCTAGCCCTTCCTCCTACGGTGGCCGAACCCAAAATGATCTCTTAGTATCTCCATCGTTGACACGCAGCTGTTCTAGCCACTCCAGCATTAACTTTGGTCTTGTTGCTCTGCCTGTCACGTTGCCGTTTTAATTCTGTTTTAATTAATTTAACTTCCCTGTGCGTCAGATATTAAGGAAACACGCTAAGTTGAAATACTATCTTCTCTGACAACAATGCTAATGCCAGTATTTGCTCCTTTTGAAATCTCCGTTCCGTAACGTAATGTCTGTGCATGCATTTTGGCCTGCGTGTGTGTGTGTGTGTGTTTTGGCCTGTGTGTGTGTGTGTGTTTGTGTGTGTGTGTGTGTCTGTGTGTGTTTTGGCCTGTGTGTTGGTATCAACTGCCCAGTTTGATAGCCAGACTGGGTTGCCAGATATTACCTGTAGAAACGTAAACCCAGCGCGCTACAGCTGAACGTTAGTACAGCCATGAAAGCAGCAAACAAACTAACGGATCAACAGAGATTGATTTGACCCGACAAAAAGAACGGCATGTTTCTAACAGTTGTGTGACCAGAGACGTAACAAACCTGTCTGGGTAAATATCGGAGATGTATTTGAGAGATGGAGACAGCTTAGAGCCCAAAATGACGCAGAGTTGGCTAATTTCCTCCTGAACAGGTAAGCATTAGCTTCAGGCTAATTTATCACAGCTACTAGGGACGGGCATTTATGACTCAATATAGCCAGTATATAACGTTAGCTACTCGCTGAGCTGTGGAGTGATGTCTGGCTATGTGAGACTAGCGTCTAGCAACATTGTTGTGGATGCTGCGGTCTCAGCCTGGCAACCAAGTGTCTGGGGAGGAGGGGGCGGGGGAGACGACCAGTATTTTGAATTTGTACTGCAGTAACTATTTTAAACACTAGCTGTCAGTATTACATATTGCACCTTTAATGTATTATAAAGATGGAGGTATGTCCCTCTTTGGTTAATGTATTATAAAGATGGAGGCGCTACATGGCGGCCATCATTCGAGCGAGTTGCTCGTATGTATTCTGAATGATTCTGAATGTTAGAGTCTACGTGTACGAGAATTCTTTGATTAGTTGGAGGAAGTAATAACACGTGAATGAGCACATATTTGTGAAAGAACAAAATATTACATAATTTGGTTTAAGATGACTTTCCAGCTGCAGTGTTTAACTCTTCCCGGGCCATCGGGAAACGCCGAGAGTTGAACCTGCACACCAGACTTACCGACACCAACGGGTCCAAACTGGGGGGAAACCAGCGGGCTGGAGCTGAACTGGTTGTAGGCTGGCGCCGGAGCCCGGTTGAAGAGGCCGTAGGACCCGGCGGTCTGGAACGGAGTCGGAGCTGCTGCAGCAGAAGAAGAGCTGGAGCTCATCGACGACTGAGGAGGAAGACAGCTGATGTTAACAGGGGTCAGACGCATTTTAACCATGACTTTCTGGCAAATTTCCATGACTATGTATTCCTGAAAATGTCAGTCGACATTACACAATAAGAATAAGAATCTGTGTTAAGGTTTCCCCTCAGAGGTTCAACCATCAAATGATGTCTGTGGTTCATAGTGGGACTGGTAATATCAGCTTCACTTGATTAAATGTTTTGTTATTGCCAATCAAATTTCAACAAGACAAATTCCACAGAAGTGTAACTTATTGTGGCAATAAAACCTTTTGCCGATTCCGATTTTCTCTCCGTTCCCAGAATGCATCTGTGGTGTTTGTGTGAAAGCATACCTGGACGATGGCCGGGTCCTGAGGCAGCGAGCATGTTGGCTTGGGCGGCTCACACACAGTCAGGTCCTTGATGTCGCTGCCTCTGAAGATGATGTACTCAAACGTGTCATCTCGGGGGGGAATGGGCCGGTCGGTGGGCCGGTCCTCCGTGCCGAAGGAACGCACTGTGGGGGGAGACGACACGGTTAGCATCACAGGCATTCAAAGGTGGGACATTAGGGCTGCAATCGGGCCTTAAAGGTTCGGCACGACAAGGCTGAGCCCAACAAGTACATTTTGATTGAAAGCCCAAACCCTTTTACACACACACACACACACACACACACACCAGCCTTTGCTTGCCGGTGCAACCAAAGCATAACCACCAGAGGCCCGCCTCCGTTTCTCCTCCTCAGCATCCATCACCTGACCGCTCATTTACAGCGCAACCAGGAGCCCGAGGCGGGGGAAAATGATAGAAATTAAGACAAAGATCTTCAGCTCTAGGCTGCACGATACGAGGAAAACATGCCACAGCATTGAATATGGCCATAACTATATAACTTGCTATTAATAAACATATTAAAGTAGGGTTGAACAATATAGTTTTTTTATTGTCATCGCAAGCTCAACTGGCGAAAGACAGATTTTTTGTGTTAGTTGAAAGAAAATACTTGACGCGTTGGCTACGTTGAACGTGTAACGTGTGCGGAGCGTTGGCGGGCCGATGTGCTGCTGAATGCATCTGTTAACCGTCTCCACCTGCAGCGCCACACGGTGGAGGACTGGGAGTCACAGAGACTCGCTGAGCTTTTCCTCTGGGACTGTTGGAGGCAGCACAGAGCTGTGAACCATCAACCTACTGTCAGCTGTTATCAGAGCTGTGAACCATCAACCTACTTTCAGCTGTTATCAGAGCTGTGAACCATCAACCTACTATCAGCTGTTATCAGAGCTGTGTAACATCAACCTACTGTCAGCTGTTATCAGAGCTGTGTACCATCAACCTACTGTCAGCTGTTATCAGAGCTGTGTACCATCAACCTACTGTCAGCTGTTATCAGAGGAATCAAGAAATAAAAACAAACTCTCCAAACCAAACTGCCAACACGCTCACTGACAGACATTAAGTCGTTCCCTGTCTATCTGGAGTTTAATTTAAAAGAAATATAGACACGTTATGATCCATTTCTGTGTGAAAGAGCCACACACACCTCACGCAAAAACTATAATCAGAAGACTGTCCTGTCATACGGTTGTAGAGCAGCTCTCCATGGAGCAGACGCACCACTCACGCCCTGCTCTTGTGTACGTAGCCAAAGTAGCTGGCCCGTTAAGGTCCTGACACATCGAGACGATAATCGGCCGTCTGACAGTCTGGGAGGTCGTGACTCGAGTCTGGTCGGTGTGTTCTGTGCCGTCGTCCGTCCGAGGGGCCGTCGGTCTTCATTTTGGCTGATTTGACCTGTATAATCGGGGGGGCGGGCACTGCCGGCAGTCAGACTCAATGAGCCATCTGATTGGTGGAGAGCTAACCAGGAAACGGGGAGCAGGATGAGCGTGACTAGAGCCTCTCAGAATCTGATGAAGATCTGATAAACTGACCTTTGTTGATCTGAAATGAAGACAGATTCAGCAGCTGCACGGCCTGTTTCTCTCTTCACATGTTTCCAGAAACACGTTACGGTGAACTATCTTAGTCCAATATGAGATCGTATTCTGAACGAGACGCCATGATGGTCGGGGAGCAGCCAGACCCACGTGACGCGTTCGTCCAATCAGCTGCTGGTTTTCATTTTAGGGCGACAATCCAGATTAGCTCCGCCTGCCGTTATGGAGACGTATTACGTCTCGTCTCTTCGGTGTTCTGAGGAACTTTGTGGACCAACTCGGGGAGACTGATCAGTCCCGCTGGCTTTACTACTGACGGTCGGCCGTCTGGTCGGGGTGTCTGGTCCTTTACGAAAACCCTGACTTCACTGTGAAAGTGTTGTGCCCGGCTGCCCGTTAAAGGGATGAAAGCTGCTGGGACGTGGGAGTGGCGTTATGCGGTTTGTCGTCATAATCTGCTGTTGGTGAAGCAGGTGAGGTGAGTTCAGCCTGTCACACACACACACACACTTAAGCCTCTTCATTAGCACGGGGAACTCACAGACCAATTAACAGAACTGAGGGGAGACACTACAGGCAGATTTAGGGCTTTCATCTCCTATAAAACAAGTCTTCTTTCAGACTGATAGAACGAAAACATGTATTTTACTAAACTCACGTTAAAGTTATCTTGCGTTACCACTAAGTTACTTTGGTATAAGTTACTTTGGTAGTAGTTACTTTGGTAGTAGTTACTTTGGTTTAGAAAAGTGACGTCGCCCTTCAGATCAAGTTAAGATGCCTTGAACTTTGACGTTTTAGCATCCTGCTCGATAACACTAACGTAAAGTAGGGTTAGCTTATGCTAACGCTAGCCACCTGGCTCACAGCTTTGCTGGGTTAGGGTTAGCAGATTTGTTCCTGCTCCGAGTTTAAACCTTAAGCCTGCAGATGTCCGTCTGACACCGAAACACACTTTAATCGTTATTTTAAAAGCACCCGACACACAGATAACAGCATCAGCTAACGCTAGCCTGAATGTTAGCTTTAGCCACAGATACGCACAGATATCAGCTAACGCTAGCCTGAGTATTAGCTTTAGCCACAGATACACACAGATAACAGCATCAGCTAACGCTAGCCCGAGTGTTAGCTTTAGCCATAGATACACACAGATATCAGCTAACGCTAGCCTGAGTGTTAGCTTTAGCCATAGATACACACAGATATCAGCTAACGCTAGCCCGAGTGTTAGCTTTAGCCATAGATACACACAGATATCAGCTAACGCTAGCCTGAGTGTTAGCTTTAGCCACAGATACACACAGATAACAGCATCAGCTAACGCTGACGCTAGCATGAGTGTTACCTTTAGCCAGTGCGACAGTAGAGTTCTCGGTGTCGATGGTGTACAGGATCCCTTCATAGCGGATCTCGGCCTTCGAGATCAGGCTGATCTTGCTGCCGAGGTACGGCGTCCCGCCGCTCATGGTTTCCGCTGCCAACCGGCGGTCCGCGCGCGGGGAACACGATGGAGCCGCGTGTCGCGTGCAGACAGAAGAAAGAGAGTCTTTCTGCTTTCTTTCCACCAACAAGCTCTCGTCACAGCTACAACATGGCTACCTCATCCTCCATCGGATGGCTGTGAGCGCGCGGGCTAACGGGAAGTTGTAGTATCGCGCGTTTACGCTCCGTCGTGAGATCTAGATCTGTGTGGGATAGAAGAGCAAACACTGTGTGTGTGTGTGTGTGTGTGTGTGTGTGTGTGTGTGTGTGTGTGTGTGTGTGTGTGCGTCTATCTGTGTGTGTGTGTGTGTGTGTGTGTGTGTGTGTGTGTGTGTGTGTGTGTGGCGAGAAAAAAAACCCGGAATAAAATGCAATAACGCCACATCTAAACACATACAATCTGTTCACTTCACTCAACTGTATTTATAGTATCAAATCATAACAAGAGTTGTCTTACAGATAGAGGAGGTCTAGACCACACTCTATAATTTACAAAGACCCAACAATTCCCCGCAAAAAGCAAGCATTTAGTGCAACAGTAGCGAGGAAAAACTTCCTTTTAGGCAGGAACCTGGGTGGTAAGGAAAACATCCTTTCTATATCTTTCTATTTCTATGCTCGAAAACAACTCGGATCCTCCGCGCATGCGTACATTCTAAAATACGATTTGCACAACGGTCCGATATCAAAGATGGCGGGAGCCTCCGACCCACTGGAGGACATGCTCTTCAATGAGGTGGATGAGAAAGCAGTTAGCGACTTAGTTGGCTCTCTGGAGTCTCAGCTCGGCGACAGAAAGGCTCCCGCTGCTTCTTATTCCGACGGGAAACGGGACGCAGCGCCAACGGCCGCCGGGCAGTTCTCAGGGAAAGTGCGCGAGCAAGTGGGGTCTGTGGAGCCGCAACAAGGGCATCCAAAAGCGGCGTTACTGACCCAGGAACCCGGCGCTAACGTTTCTGAGCCGCTCTCCGGGAACCCCCTCACCTCTTCTACCTCCTCTGTCGCCGCCGGGGCCGTGATCACCGCCGGAGCGAGTCTACAAACAGTTGGAGTCGGAGCATCTCCAGTTATCTCCCCGGGAACTTTGCCCACTCAGCCGGGCGCTGCTAGCTTCCAACGGACGGCTGTTCTGGGCTCGAGCGTTCTGGGCTCGAGTGTTCTGGGCTCGAGCGCGGCGGCTCCCGGCGCGGCGCAGGCGATCAGGACCGCTTCTCCCGGATTACAAAGTTTAAACGGCGGCGGCGCCGGGGCTGTAAAGTTGGGGGCCAACACGGTGATAAGTACTGTCAGTGCCGGGGGATCCACGATCATATCCTCTATGGCTTCACAGCCTAATAACTTCCCTCCTCAGTCCACAGCGGCGTCTCCCGCCGCCGGTACTCCGCAGAGGCTCCCCGGCCCGGTGAACGGAGTCGACCCTAAAGCTGCCCTCCCGCTGCCCCAGCAGGGCGCCCCCTCCCCGGCAGCCTCCAGCTCTCAGGTGCACAATCCAACTAAACTTGCCAAAGGTGTAGGTTTGGTGTAGTCTAATGTATTGTAGTGGGTATACTGTACTGTGTGTATATATGTATATGCGTATATATATATGGGCCACAATGGGACTTTGGGGGGTGTCTGGGTGTCCTCCCCCAGGGAAGTTTTGAGCGTCAAAGACTTAATTTCCTGCATTTTGATACACTTTTATGCACCAAGTCACAGCTGAAATCTCTTTATTTTGTCTATGCAAAGAAAAACAAAACATGACAATTCAAAATATGTCAAAAATATAATGGAAAGTATGTTGTAGCGTGTCATTTACCATTTTTAAGTATATGGAAATCCTGGAGCTTTTTTAGTGCGTATACCTCCTGCGTATACTTGTGTATACCTCCTGCGTATACCTCCTGCATATACTTGTGTATACCTCCTGTGTATACCTCCTGCGTATACCTGTGTATACCTCCTGTGTGTGTGTGTGTATACCTCCTGCGTATACGTGTGTGTGTGTGTGTGTGTGTGTATACCTCCTGCGTATACGTGTGTATACCTCCTGTGTATACGTGTGTGTGTGTGTGTATACCTCCTGTGTATACGTGTGTGTGTGTATGTATACCTCCTGTGTATACGTGTGTGTGTATACCTCCTGCGTATACCTGTGTGTATACCTGTGTATACCTCCTGTGTATACCTCCTGCGTATACGTGTGTGTGTGTGTGTGTGTGTGTGTGTGTGTGTGTGTATACCTCCTGCGTATACGTGTGTGTGTGTGTGTGTATACCTCCTGCGTATACGTGTGTGTGTGTGTATGTATGTATACCTCCTGCGTATACGTGTGTGTGTGTGTGTGTATACCTCCTGCGTATACCTGTGTGTGTATACCTCCTGCGTATACCTGTGTGTATACCTCCTGCGTATACCTGTGTGTGTACCTCCTGCGTATACCTGTGTGTGTACCTCCTGCGTATACCTGTGTGTGTATACCTCCTGCGTATACCTGTGTGTGTGTGTGTGTGTGTGTGTATACCTCCTGTGTATACCTCCTGCGTATACCTGCGTATACCTCCTGCGTATACCTGCATATACCTCCTGCGTATACCTGCGTAGACCTGTGTATACCTCCTGCGTATACCTGCGTAGACCTGTGTATACCTCCTGTGTATACCTCCTGTGTATACCTCCTGCGTATACCTCCTGTGTATACCTCCTGCGTATGAAATGGGTCAAATTTGACCCATTTTCAAAAAGTTTCTATATCAAAAATTTGGGTTTCTTTCTCTAAATTGTCCCAAAAAAATATTGTGGCTGGTTCCATACAACACTATTCACAAGGTAAATAAATGATCAGTTCAATACTCTCAATTAATTTGGGTATTTTATTAGATTTTATAGCATTTATATTTTATATTTGTTGCTATATTTTATAGCAACAAAAATGCTTCAAAAACTTCAACCGAGACATCAGAAAAAGTGACAAAAAAGTCAAAAGAAGCTTAAAGAACTTGATAAAAACACACCAAACGTTAAAAAAAACGAAGACATCGGAAAAAGTGTCAAAAAAGACGACCAAAACATTTAAAACAGGTTTTCATTTGGACCCAGAATGACAAAAAGCTGCTCATAACAAGTCCCGATCTGACACTAGCTACACGTTTTACTACGTGCAAGTACAAAGTAACTATAACGCTTACTACGGTCACATACACATCAGCTTCTGCTCAGGCGTCGCTGATGGGAGTAAAGGGACCCCGATCAGTTTTAAAATGCCCATATCGGCTCCCACAGGAGCTGGGTTCAAAACCACTCACTACTCCCTCTATAGTGTTGCTTAAAGAGTGGACTATATCGGGGGACACACACGCAGACACACACACGCACACACAGACACGCACACACACAGACAGACTCTCACACACGCAAACACGCACACACAGACAGACACGCACAGACACGCACACACAGACACACACACAGACAGACTCACACACACACACACACACACAGACAGACACGCACACACACAGACAGACACGCACACACACAGACACACAGACAGACTCTCACACACACAGACACAAACAGATACACACACACACACACACACACACAGAGACACACACACACACACACACACACACACAGAGACACACACACACACACACACAGAGACAGACACACACAGACACACAGACACACACACACACACACACACGCATGAGCTGTGTTTGAAGCTCTCCCCTCTATAGTGTTTGTTAAATAGTGAACTATTTTGGGAGCGACGCTCCGTGACAACATGACGGAGTCCTGATGTAAACAAACCCAGCCCTCAGGAGGAGGGTCAGAGGTCGGCTAGTATATATCCATTATATGTTGCATGTTACATTTCCACTGTTTAGAAATGAAAGCCACGCTCCATTTTTCAGTTTCAGTCCTTCTTCTCCTCCCGGAAAACACGGCCGCGTTGCATTGTGGGTACACGGGAGTTAAATATAGGGTTACATTGTATGTACGCTCAGATTAGCTGTGCATTGTGGGTATTTCATAGTGGACTATAAAGTGAGTGAAATTAACGGCGGAGAATACGAACACCGCTACAAAATGGCGAACCCACTATATAGGGAACTATTTCTGTTCTGGGGAATCGCGTCTCTACGATGTAACGGCCAATCACAGACATGATTAGATCTTGGTAGAAGCATGCTGCGTGCTGATTGGCTCCCTGACTCTGAGGAGATTTACTGTTACTGACCCTCACCTTTGTTCCTCAGACGGGGAGCAGCACGACTGCTGTCACCCTGAAGCCAGCGGTGAACGGCGTGGGCCAGGTGGCGCTGGTGAGGCCCCCGGGCGCCGTGGTGGCCTCCATCCAGCAGCAGAGGCCCGGGCTGGTGGCGAGCCCCAACAGAGGCGCTGCTCCTCAGCAGCAGCTCGCCGTCAGGCCGCAGCAGCAGACCATCCAGCTACCACCAGGCTTCTCCATGCCTCCAGGTACACACACAGAGACACACACACAGACGCATACACACACACAAAGACACACACACAGAGACACACACACTGAAACAAACAAACACTGACACACACACACACACACAGACACACAGACAGGGACACACAGACAGACACACACACACACACAGAGACACACACAGACACACACACACTGAAACAAACACACACAGACACACACACAGAGACACACACTGAAACAAACAGACAGACACACACACACACACACACACACACACACACAGAGACACACACAAACACAGAGACACACACACACACACACACACACACATACATAAACACACACACACACACATACACAGAAACACACACACACACACACACACACACACACACACACACACACACCGAAACACACACACCGAAACACACACACCGACACACACACACACACATACACACACACACACACACACACAGACACACACACACACACACACACAGAAACACACGAAACACGCACACACACAGAACACACAGAAACACGACACACACACAGAAACACACAGACACACACACACACACACACAGAAACACACTGAAACACACACACACACCGAAACACACACACACACACACACACACACACCGAAACACACACACCGAAACACACACACACACAGAAACACACAGAAACACACACACACACACAGAAACACACAGAAACACGCACACACACACAGAAACACACAGAAACACGCACACACACACACACACACACACACACACAAGGGGTGGAACGGTACACAGAAGTCACGGTTCAGTTCATACCTCGGTTCAGACATCACGGTCCGGTAAAAGAAAAGCAAAAACAAAAATGCAGAAGGCAATTTTTTATTATTTTGCATGTCTCAGGCTGTACCACCTATTGTCCTCCAGTCTGTCCCCTGAGCTAGCTGTCTCAGGCTGTACCACCTAGTGTCCTCCAGTCTGTCCCCTGAGCTAGCTGTCTCAGGCTGTACCATCTAGTGTCCTCCAGTCTGTCCCCTGAGCTAGCTGTCTCAGGCTGTACCACCTATTGTCCTCCAGTCTGTCCCCTGAGCTAGCTGTCTCAGGCTGTACCACCTATTGTCCTCCAGTCTGTCCCCTGAGCTAGCTGTCTCAGGCTGTACCACCTAGTGTCCTCCAGTCTGTCCCCTGAGCTAGCTGTCTCAGGCTGTACCACCTAGTGTCCTCCAGTCTGTCCCCTGAGCTAGCTGTCTCAGGCTGTACCACCTAGTGTCATCCAGTCTGTCCCCTGAGCTAGCTGTCTCAGGCTGTACCACCTAGTGTCATCCAGTCTGTCCCCTGAGCTAGCTGTCTCAGGCTGTACCACCTAGTGTCATCCAGTCTGTCCCCTGAGCTAGCTGTCTCAGGCTGTACCACCTAGTGTCCTCCAGTCTGTCCCCTGAGCTAGCTGTCTCAGGCTGTACCACCTAGTGTCATCCAGTCTGTCCCCTGAGCTAGCTGTCTCAGGCTGTACCACCTAGTGTCCTCCAGTCTGTCCCCTGAGCTAGCTGTCTCAGGCTGTACCACCTATTGTCCTCCAGTCTGTCCCCTGAGCTAGCTGTCTCAGGCTGTACCACCTAGTGTCCTCCAGTCTGTCCCCTGAGCTAGCTGTCTCAGGCTGTACCACCTAGTGTCCTCCAGTCTGTCCCCTGAGCTAGCTGCACCACCCTGAAGTGTGTAAAGTAAGATGTAAACAATAAGTACCCCACATCATCTCCAAACTCCATCTGGAACTTCAGCTATAAAACAGTTCGGAGCCGCAAAGCTGGAAACGTACCACTAATCTACGACAGCAGTCTTATCCACCACTCTCTCGCCTGTACTACTGGAACTGACTGGGAAACCCAAGTTTTCCCAAACTTGCGATCTTAAAGAGGCCGACGGGTCCTAGAACTCTTTAAACTGCATACGTAGGAGGAGCTCGGCCACGTAGGAGGAGCTCGGCCACGTAGGCGGCGTGCCAGAGCTTCAGAGCTAAGGGGCTAAGATTAGGTGTCCCTAAAGAACCCGCGTATCTAACAGTAGTTCCGCATTACATTAATTAATTTGCACGCAAGTTTTATTTATTTTTATACCGTGTATTCTCCGTGTAAATTCATGCATCGAACGGTGATGCCCGTACCGTTTCGGTTCAGTACGAATACATGTACCGTTCCACCTCTAACACACACACACACACACAGTGTTTCCGCTAGAACGCTATATGAACAATAACATTGCATTGCAGGAAATGTGAAACATTTTACAACAAAAAAACTGAAATGAGAGAACATGACTAGGTTTTTTTTCATGTTGGTTTTGAGCACTATGCATCCCCACTTGGTGTATTTATTGAGGATGTTTCCTGTCCCAGGGATGGTTCTGGTCCGGACGGAGACGGGCCAGCTGGTGATGGTCCCCCAGCAGGTTCTGGCCCAGGCACAGGCCAAGACGCAGCAGGCCCAAGCCCAGGCGCAGGCGCAGGCCAACCTCAGCCAGAGACCGGCAGCACCAACGGCCGGGACTGCCATCCGGGTCACCACCGCCGCTACGGTACGTTACGTCCTCTGTACGACTGCCAACACTGGCGATTACGATTTCTGTTCCTAACGATCACAAACACAATGTTTACACTTTAGAAAGTTTGTTTTGTAGACTTTTCTTAAAGTGCCCATATTATGAAAAAAAACACTTTTTCTGGGATTAGGGGTGTTCTTTTGTGTCTCTGGTGCTTCCACACGCATACAAACTTTGAAAAAAAAAAACCATCCATGCTGTTCTGAGTGAGATACGGTTTCTGAATGTGTCCTGCCTTCAGTCTCCGGGTGAGCTGTAGAAAGTTAGTTTTGCGGACTTTAGAAAGTTAGTTTTGCCGACTTTAGAAAGTTTGTTTTGCCGACTTTAGAAAGTTAGTTTTGCAGACTTTAGAAAGTTAGTTTTGCCGACTTTAGAAAGTTAGTTTTGCAGACTAGAAAGTTAGTTTTGCCGACTTTAGAAAGTTAGTTTTGCAGACTAGAAAGTTAGTTTTGCAGACTTTAGAAAGTTAGTTTTGCCGACTTTAGAAAGTTAGTTTTGCCGACTTTAGAAAGTTAGTTTTGCAGACTAGAAAGTTAGTTTTGCCGACTTTAGAAAGTTAGTTTTGCCGACTTTAGAAAGTTAGTTTTGCCGACTTTAGAAAGTTTGTTTTGCCGACTAGAAAGTTTGTTTTGCAGACTTTAGAAAGTTAGTTTTGCCGACTTTAGAAAGTTAGTTTTGCAGACTAGAAAGTTAGTTTTGCCGACTTTAGAAAGTTAGTTTTGCAGACTAGAAAGTTTGTTTTGCAGACTTTAGAAAGTTAGTTTTGCCGACTTTAGAAAGTTAGTTTTGCAGACTAGAAAGTTTGTTTTGCAGACTTTAGAAAGTTAGTTTTGCCGACTTTAGAAAGTTAGTTTTCCAGACTAGAAAGTTTGTTTTGTAGACTAGAAAGTTAGTTTTGCCGACTTTAGAAAGTTAGTTTTGTAGACTAGAAAGTTTGTTTTGCAGACTTTAGAAAGTTAGTTTTGCCGACTTTAGAAAGTTAGTTTTGCAGACTAGAAAGTTAGTTTTGCCGACTTTAGAAAGTTAGTTTTGCAGACTAGAAAGTTAGTTTTGCCGACTTTAGAAAGTTAGTTTTGTAGACTAGAAAGTTAGTTTTGCCGACTTTAGAAAGTTAGTTTTGCAGACTTTAGAAAGTTAGTTTTGCAGACTAGAAAGTTAGTTTTGCCGACTTTAGAAAGTTAGTTTTGCCGACTTTAGAAAGTTAGTTTTGCAGACTTTAGAAAGTTAGTTTTGCAGACTTTAGAAAGTTAGTTTTGCAGACTAGAAAGTTAGTTTTGCCGACTTTAGAAAGTTAGTTTTGCAGACTAGAAAGTTAGTTTTGCCGACTTTAGAAAGTTAGTTTTGCAGACTTTAGAAAGTTTGTTTTGCCGACTTTAGAAAGTTAGTTTTGCAGACTTTAGAAAGTTAGTTTTGCAGACTAGAAAGTTAGTTTTGCCGACTTTAGAAAGTTAGTTTTGCCGACTAGAAAGTTAGTTTTGCAGACTTTAGAAAGTTAGTTTTGCAGACTAGAAAGTTAGTTTTGCAGACTAGAAAGTTAGTTTTGCAGACTTTAGAAAGTTAGTTTTGCAGACTAGAAAGTTAGTTTTGCCGACTTTAGAAAGTTAGTTTTGCAGACTAGAAAGTTAGTTTTGCCGACTTTAGAAAGTTTGTTTTGCCGACTTTAGAAAGTTAGTTTTGCCGACTTTAGAAAGTTAGTTTTGCCGACTAGAAAGTTTGTTTTGCAGACTTTAGAAAGTTAGTTTTGCCGACTTTAGAAAGTTAGTTTTGCAGACTTTAGAAAGTTTGTTTTGCAGACTTTAGAAAGTTCTTTAGAATCTTAAAGTGCCCATATTATGAAAAAAAACACTTTTTCTGGGATTTGGGGTGTTCTTTTGTGTCTCTGGTGCTTCCACACGCATACAAACTTTGAAAAAAAAAACCATCCATGCTGTTCTGAGTGAGATACGGTTTCTGAATGTGTCCTGCCTTCAGTCTCCGGGTGAGCTGTAGAAAGTTAGTTTTGCAGACTAGAAGGTTAGTTTTGCAGACTTTAGAAAGTTAGTTTTGCAGACTTTAGAAAGTTAGTTTTGCCGACTTTAGAAAGTTAGTTTTGTAGACTAGAAAGTTAGTTTTGCCGACTTTAGAAAGTTAGTTTTGCAGACTTTAGAAAGTTAGTTTTGCAGACTTTAGAAAGTTAGTTTTGCAGACTAGAAAGTTAGTTTTGCCGACTTTAGAAAGTTAGTTTTGCCGACTTTAGAAAGTTAGTTTTGCCGACTTTAGAAAGTTAGTTTTGCAGACTAGAAAGTTAGTTTTGCAGACTTTAGAAAGTTAGTTTTGCAGACTAGAAAGTTAGTTTTGCAGACTAGAAAGTTAGTTTTGCAGACTAGAAAGTTTGTTTTGCCGACTTTAGAAAGTTAGTTTTGCAGACTTTAGAAAGTTAGTTTTGCCGACTTTAGAAAGTTAGTTTTGCCGACTTTAGAAAGTTTGTTTTGCAGACTTTAGAAAGTTCTTTAGAATCTTAAAGTGCCCATATTATGAAAAAAACACTTTTTCTGGGATTTGGGGTGTTCTTTTGTGTCTCTGGTGCTTCCACACGCATACAAACTTTGAAAAAAAAATCCATCCATGCTGTTCTGAGTGAGATACGGTTTCTGAATGTGTCCTGCCTTCAGTCTCCGGGTGAGCTGTTCAAAATCGTCACGGCTTGTGACGTCACAAGCCGAAACGAGCTGGCTAACCGCAACCGTTAGCTCGTAGCGTTAGCATGCTAACGCTAGCATGCTAACGCTAGCATGCTACCTCGTTCTCAATAGCAAAGCACTGCTACAACACACACAAGTTCACCATAATCTCCAAAAGAACTACTTCCATGTGCGCCCTCATTTAGAAGAAGTCTCCCAGCTAATCCTGCCTTGTAACTGACTGAAGGTGGAGAAACAGCCTTTCTTTTACTGTCTATGGAGCTAGCTAGCTGACATGATCTACATCTGAGCTACTGAGCATGTGCAATCAAAGATAGTACAGAAGAAGAAGAAGAAAAAAGAGGTCTCACTCTGTAGCTGAAACAGAGACCAGCTGAAAGAGGATCTGCAGCAGTGAGAGAGAGCTGTGCAGTACAACAAACATATGGTGTCATTTGAAAATTAAACCATGTAAACCTATTCTGGTACAACCTTAAAATACAATTATGAACCTGAAAATGAGCATCATATGGGCTCTTTAACAGGTTCCTGTTAAAAAAAAATATATATATATATATATATATATATATAAAAAATGTAACTACAAAAAATTTCTTAAGAAGCGACAAAAACATTGGGAAATAGCATCAAAACCTCAAAAACGCTTGTGTTTGATGGTGCTCATTTTAAGGTTTCCCATGATTTGCTGCTGCCGAACGCCGTCTTCTCTTCCTCCCTGTTGTCTGCAGGCTCCTCAGACGGTCCGCCTGGCCACCCCCGTTCAGACCAGAATGGTTCAGTCTCCCTCCGCCACCGTACAGGTCTGCTTCCTGTTTCTCACTTCATAAACAGATTGTAACGGGAACGAGATGTGTAACAACGCATTATTTAATCTAATACATATTGACTTCATTGTGTAATAACACTTGGGTTATGTAATGATCTTGTTGCAGCCCTAGAAATGAAAAACACTGTTGGCCCAAAATAAACTCACCTGATTAATAAATAACGGCGGTAAGATGTGAAGTGAAATGTGTTTGTGTTCCCAGAAGGCTCTCTCGGTGGCGCCGGGCGGAGCTGCGGTGTCGGTAAAGATGACCCCCCAGAAGGCACAGACGGTAATCACCGCGGGTGGGACACCGGTGGCCAAACCTGCCGGAGTCCCGTCCGCCCCGCTGACCAGCACCACGCCCGCCCCCCAGCCCACGACGCCCGCCAGAGTCACCGTGGTGTCGCAGGTCAGTTCCCGCTCTACTTCCCTATTCTGAGGCTGCGTTTGGTCCACACCGAGACCAGAACCTCTGTTTAGGTTCCTTCTCACACCGCGCTTTTCGCTATGCTCCCAATCAGCTGACAAGTTGGTGAAACCAACCAAAAACACAAGTCATGTGACAACATTCAGATCATTGGCCAGATGAGTCTAAGTGCATTTCCTTTAGACTTTAGAAAGTTAGTTTTGCAGCAGGGTTCATACGTTTTGAAAAAACCTGGAAAAGTTATGGAATTTGAAAAATGCAAATTCCAGGCGTGGAAAGGTTTTGGAAACATAAAAAGACGCAGAAATTTTTGGAAGTCATGGATTTTGTTTTTTACACAGCACAATAATATGTGATTAATAAATGTATTTCACGTCGTCCTAACCTCACCATTCTATTTGGGGCGCGATATCACGACTCCCACTATGAACCACAGACATTATCGTTCATTTTATTGTTAAACCTCTGAGGGTAAACTTTAACACACATTTTTATTCTTATTGTATAATGTCGACTGACATTTTCAGGAATACATAGTCATAGAAATTTGCCAAAAAGTCATGAAAAGGTCATGGAAAAGTATTGGTTAAAATGCGCATGATCCCTGTTGCAGACTTTAGAAAGTTTGTTTTGCAAACTTTAGAAGGTCTAAATTAATGTGTTAAAGACACAACTGGCTCTTCAATTGGTCAGTATCAATTTGCTGAACAATGTGAAGACTTGGCGGTCTGTGGCTGCTGGTTACACCGTTCACGCTTTCTTCTGGACCAGAGTCCTGGTTGGGGAAACCGGTAGTAACCCGATAACACTCGTTTTCGTGGCTCAATGTGAAAGCCCCGTTAGAGTAATCGGATACTTGTGCTGACTCGTCATCAGTGTTTCTCTCGTGTGTCGACAGGAAATGCAGGAAAACGTCAACAAGTGTAAGAACTTTTAAATGCCTTTTTTAACTTTTTTTATTTCACGCTTGTTTTGACGCTTTTGTGGTGCTTTTTAAATGCCTTTTTGACGGGTTTTGACACTATTTCGTTGCTTTTATGACATTTTTTGGCGTTCTTGGAAACTTTTTTAAATCATTATTTAGACTCTTTTAAAGGCCTTTTTGGCACTTTTTGACTCCTGTTTTTAAACCCTTTTTAAAATGTGTTTTCTTTAATTTTTAGGAGATGCAGGAAAACGTGAAGAAGTGTAAGAACTTCCTGGCCACTCTGATCAAGCTGGCGTCGCACAACTCTCCCTCCCCGGATACCTCCAAGAATGTCAAGGCCCTGGTGCAGGACCTGCTGGTACGTTATCAAGTTCATCATCAGGTTTTATGTTAAGCTTGTTCTGCTGTATCATCAGGGTTCAGCTTTTATATGTGGTGTTCTGTCGGGAGAATGTTTGTTATCATTAAAGCCAGTGTTTCCCCTGTGTGTGTGTGTGTGTGTTGAGGATGATAATATAATATATCTGTGTGTTGTGTGTTTAGGATGCAAAGATTGAGCCGGAGGAGTTCACCACTCGGCTGCAGGCTGAGTTGAAGTCCTCCCCACAGCCCTACCTCATCCCCTTCCTCAAGGTAATACTCACATACTACTAGTACTATACTACCTCATCCTCTTCCTCAAGGTAATACTCACATACTACTAGTACTATACTACCTCATCCCCTTCCTCAAGGTAATACTCACATACTACTAGTACTATACTACCTCATCCCCTTCCTCAAGGTAATACTCACATACTACTAGTACTATA
>NC_135862.1:375000-422500 GCF_031162955.1 Sander vitreus | reverse complement strand
TGTGTCTGTGTCTCTGTCTGTCTGTCTGTCTGTCTGTCTGTGTGTGTCTCTGTCTGTCTGTCTGTCTGTCTGTCTGTCTGTCTGTCTGTCTGTCTGTCTGTCTGTCTGTCTGTCTGTCTGTCTGTCTGTCTGTGTGTGTGTGTGTGTGTTTGACCTTTTCCATCAGCACTCAGTAATCCAGCAGTGAGTGTGACCAGAGTTGAGTGAAGGGGGTCAGAGTCAGCCTGCAGCTCTGTTGTGTGTGTGACTCCCCCATGCCCCCCCCAATGCCCCTCCTCCCCCCTCAGGGCAGCCAGGGAGTTGAGCTCTGCAGAAATGAGCCCGAGGCCATGCTCTCCCCTGGTCTGTCCCCCCCCCCCATCCCGCCCCCTTGGACAAAGGCAGCAGAGTGATGGGGAGGGGACGTTTTAATCCTCTGACGGGGGACAATGAACTCTGGTAAATGTGAGCTATGTGCTGGCCTGGTAGTGATGGATCTCTGTTACTGAGGTCTCTGCAGCAGTATATCATATCTATACAATAATCAGACCCAAATATCATCTGTGGAGGCGTTACAACAACGCAACAAAAACTTAGAGAAAGGGGAAAAAAACGTTGACAAAAAGCACCAAACGTGGATGGCAGCTTAGTTTAGCATGGCATATATATATCTGCAGTAACATAGTTTGAACCACTGGAGGGCAGAAGAAAGCTGACTGGAGTCATGTTTCCTCTGCTGCTGTGTGAATATATGTAATAATAATATTAGTCTGGTATCTGAAACAGCTGCTGGAGATCATTCTGCAGGCGTTAAAGACGGAGAGGTGATTAAAAGATCTGCAGAAAAGATCCTCACAACGTCAGAACAGTTTCTTCCAGCAAAAAGTGGTGTCTGTCTGTCTGTCTGTCTGTCTGTCTGTCTGTCTGTGCGTGCCCGCCCGCCCGCGCCCGGGGTGGTTGCAGGACGCCCTTCAGCTCCCGGCTGCAGGCCTGATCAGGCTTCAGATCCTCCCCGCCCTGCTGCACCGCCCCGGGCCGCAGCCTATTATGAAAACTCAGTAGCTTTGTTATCCTCTCTGAAAAACACACAGAACGTAACCCTTATTTAGTTTTTTATCGTCTGAGGCTCAGATTATTATTCTAAGTGTCTGACAACATTCTTTTAGTTAACGAGTAAGATCCTTTTAGTTTAACATGAAACAGCCCTGAAATCAGCATCACCAAACCCACCAGACTCCATGTAAATAATCAGGACTTTTAGCGTGTATAGAGCCAGCATATTTCCACCAGACTCCATGTAAATAATCAGGACTTTTAGCGTGTATAGAGCCAGCATATCTCCACATGTAAATGGGTGAATTAAGGGTTTATTTCAACCAAACCAGAGTGGTGATTGTTGGAACAGTGGAAAGATGAACCAAGACGGCTTTTGATAGTTTGATTTAGTTTCTGTCCACTTTGAATGAAGTGTGTTTTACGATGATAAAAGTCCTGATTATTTTACATGGAGTCTGGTGGGTTTGGTGATGGTGATTTTGGGGCTGTTTCATGTTAAACTAAAAGGATCTTACTCTTTAACTAAAAGGTCTATCTCTGTAGGGATCCATCCCATAATGTTGTCAGACACTTAGAATAATAATCTGAGTCTGTCAGCAGCAACAACAGAACTTTTAGTGGACGCTGACTGAATTCACGGCCGCTGGTTACAGAGATCTCGCTCCACACTGGACCAGTTTCACAGATTTTGGTTTTGAGTTTTAAAGTAACAGTGCCTCTTGTTGTCGACAGCGTGCTCTTTGGCCCCGTGGCTCTGAGAAAACAGACCCTCCGTTGTGTCTCTGTGGTGTATTTTTAGTGTTTTTATCGCCCGTCAGGTGAGCTGGTTTTGTCCCAGCGATCAGAGCTTTCCTCGGGGTTACCTTGGAGGCTGTGGGACATTTGAGCTGCCTGGGAAGACGCTGACTCACTGTCTGTACACAGCATAGTGTTGGGAAAGAGGGCTTGTTGGAGCAGGGAGTCGGTGTGTGAGGAGTCGCTGCAGGGCTGGGCGTTACCTGCCGCAGGCTGCACACACCTGAGACAGACAGACAGACACACCTGAGACAGACAGACACACACACCTGAGACAGACAGACAGACACACCTGAGACATACACACACACACACCTGAGACATACACATTCACTCAGGGATTAAACTGTGTGGGAGATTCTGCTGATTCAGGATGTTTCGCAGGTCCTATCGTTGTTGATGTACTGAATCTAGGGCTCGATTCTATTACATTTTCCATTTGATATCAATAAAAGTCTTATAGTCTTATATCTAACTCTCTCTTTTCCCCCCCCCCCCAGGTGGCGTCCGGCTCGGCTGCAGGCTCCCCGGCAGCAGCGGCGTCTACCTCGTCGTCCCGGCAACAGCTGCGTCAGCGGATCACACGAGTTAACCTCAGGGACTTCATCTTCTGTCTGGAGCAGGAACGCTGCACTGCACGCTCGCTCACGCTCTACAAGGCGCTGCTGAAATGATGAAGACTGGACTACTCTTCCTCCTCCTCGCCTCCTCAGTGTCTCCTTGCCTCCTCAGTATCCTCGCCTCCTCAGTGTCTCCTCGCCTCCTCAGTGTCTCTCCTCGCCTCCTCAGTGTCTCCTCACCTCCTCAAAGTCTCTCCTCGCCTCCTCAGTGTCTCCTCGCCTCCTCAGTGTCTCCTCACCTCCTCAAAGTCTCTCCTCGCCTCCTCAGTGTCTCCTCGCCTCCTCAGTGTCCTCGCCTCCTCAGTGTCTCCTCGCCTCCTCAGTGTCTCCTCGCCTCCTCAAAGTGTCTCCTCGCCTCCTCAGTGTCTCTCCTCGCCTCCTCAGTGTCTCCTCGCCTCCTCAAAGTGTCTCCTCGCCTCCTCAAAGTGTTTTCTCGCCTCCTCACCCTACAGTCACATTAGCTACAAAAGAGAGCAACACACACTCACTTGATGGGCGTTCCTGGGCGTGCCTATTCGCTTGGCAAAAGTAAACAGAAATTCTCTGGTGTTACCTCTCCCCAGCGCACACCTATTCTGGGGTAACTAGAGCACCACGACCAGCAGCTCGCGGTGCTCTGTACCCAGCGCACCGTCACCTATTCTGGGGTAACTTACCTGATGGAGCACCACGACAAGTCACTTCAGAGGTATCGTCAAGTCACAAGAACGATGTTTTTTGATTTAAAAGTATGTATTGCTCGATAGGGGTAACAAAATATGAGATAAAATTCCAAACATATCAGATATATACAGAAATACGACGTCCTGAAGCGTTTTCACCATCTTGAATGATTTTCTTCGACTCGAGCAACTAACGTGCATACATCATGCTGCCTCACTCCGATTGGCTGTCGCTCTGTCGCATCGCTCAGCATTTGCATAAAATAGACTTCCAGTCTATTTTGGCTCTGCCTTGCTCGTGGCAGCGGCAAGCTTGTCGCTGGCTAACGGCCACTCCCATTGAACATGGATGGCAGCCTGCCGCTTTTTCGCTGTCTCTTGTAGCTAATGTGACTGAAGGGTCAGTGACTCCTCGCGTCCTCAGTCTCCTCCTTTCGTCCCTTGCAGCTGCTTTTAACTTTGTCTTTTGAACATCTTCAGCTGGTTCAGGAGGCGAGTTTCTGGCTCCATCTACACTGCTATGTTCAGTCGGCCACTAGATGGGGCCGTTTTGATTTTTTTTTAAATAATTACCAAAATCACAATGTATGTAAAAACCTAGTATTTCAGACTCCTTGACTGTGAGTCTGGCAGTAGTACGTGGCAGTCAAAACAGAGATTAGCTCTTCAAAACTCCAATGCTTAAAAACCCAAACGTAGCGGTGGAGATGGAGCCTCAGACATTTAGTTTGGGTTGTAAATGAGTTTCTAAATGAAGTTGTTTCCCGAGTGAAAATGAACTTTATGAAGCCGGTTCCTCGTATGAACTCCAGAGGGGAAACAACTAGAACATATTCACATTTCAGAAGATGGAACCAGAGACTTGTTTTTAATCATAAATAATGTTCAAAGTAGTTGGTGAATAATGTAAAAGTTGACAGTTTCTGGAAGTATGTTTACAGCCGTCAGACCAGAACATTGAGCTCTTGGACCACGTCCTGGACCATGGTCTGCACCAGTCCTGGACCACGTCCTGGACCACGGTCTGCACCACGTCCTGGACCACGGTCTGCACCAGTTCTGGACCACGTCCTGGACCAGTTCTGGACCACGTCCTGGACCACAGTCTGGACCACATCCTGCACCAAGTCCTGCACCAAGTCCTGCACCAAGTCCTGCACCACGTCCTGGACCAGTTCTGGACCACGGTCTGCACCACGTCCTGGACCAGTTCTGGACCACAGTCTGGACCACGTCCTGGACCATGGTCTGCACCACGTCCTGGACCACGTCCTGCACCAGTTCTGGACCAGTTCTGGACGTTATGAGAGTTGATATTTGGAGGCTTTTCAGAGCTGCAAACATGAATCCAGTTAACTGTTGACTTGATCCCAACCTGAGTGACGGAGGTAACAGCAGCCTGACCACAGGACGCTAGGGTTGGGCATCGTTTGGATTTTAACGATTCTGATTCTGGTTCTGGTTCTTTGAGGGTGGAGTTGAAACGGGTCTCGTGCTTATTTCACAAATAAGTTTTATTTTGATTCAACGGTGGGTTGCAGTTTTACAGCTTTTCCAATGTAAAATGAAGCCAGACTAGAGCGCTGCTTACTGAGCTCCACGGCTGCATCACAACAAGAGCCTGGTCGCTACGGAAACCCAAACTTGCGCATATTAAATTTGGAACATGATCAGATTTGAATCCAAATCCTCCAAACGATTCCAATAAAGAAACGATGTCACTGGAATCGTAATTTTTTTAACCGGTTCTCGATGCCCAACCCTACAGGACGGCGGGCGGTTTGAGCGTGTCAGAGCGGTGAACGGGTGCTTCAGCGGCGCCTCAGACCTTCACGCTCACACACTCAACCCTCAACCCTCACTCTGACATCTAAAGTCATCCACCGCAGCGGAGTCACCCGTTTAATTATCAAGCATCATGGTGTTATCATTTACTGTGTGTGTGTGTGTGTGTGTGTGTGTGTGTGTGTCTGTCTGTCTGTCTGTCTGTCTCTGTGTGTGTGTGTGTGTGTGTGTGTGTGTGTGTGTGTGTGTGTGTGTGTCTGTCTGTCTCTCTCTGTGTGTGTGTGTGTGTGTGTCCGTCTGTGTGTGTGTGTGTGTTAATCATACTGATCAAAAGGTTAAAGGAACAGTTCAACATTTAGATAAATCCCCTTCTCTGAGAGTCACATGTTCAGATTCCACTCTTGTGTGTGTACAGCTAGCTTAGCTTAGCACAAAGACTGGGAACAGCTAGCTTAGCTTAGCATAAAGACTGGGAACAGCTAGCTTAGCATAAAGACTGGAAACCTAGAGATAAAACAGTCATAAAGGCTGCTTGTTGCGGTCATTTGATCAGCGTTGCTGATGTGTTACAAAACTATCTTGTTTCCTGGGTGAAAGTATTAGTTATATTAGCCGAGAGTTAGCCCAGAGTTAGCGAGAGTTAGCCAGAGTTAGCCTAGACTTAGCGAGAGTTAGCCCAGAGTTAGCGAGAGTTAGCCTAGACTTAGCCTAGACTTAGCGAGAGTTAGCCCAGAGTTAGCGAGAGTTAGCTTAGAGTTAGCGAGACTTAGCCTAGACTTAGCCTAGACTTAGCGAGAGTTAGCCCAGAGTTAGCGAGAGTTAGCCTAGAGTTAGCGAGAGTTAGCCCAGAGTTAGCGAGAGTTAGCGTAACTTCTGGCCGTAGCTGTATCCCGTTTCCAGTCCAAACTAAGATCTGATTCCAAAAGTTAATAAAAACATTGTTAAATATATCTGATTCCAAATTTGAAATCTTTAAACTTTGTGTTTCTCTGTTCCCAGTCTTTATGCTAAGCTAAGCTAGCTGTTCCCAGTCTTTATGCTAAGCTAAGCTAGCTGTTCCCAGTCTTTATGCTAAGCTAAGATAGCTGTTCCCAGTCTTTATGCTAAGCTAACCCGCTGGCTATAGCTTCAGAAGTAAACGTTGAACTGTCCCTTTAACACAAACTCCTCTCAGTTGTGACGGATCCCCCAGGGAGCTGGTTCTCCTGCAGACCCCCACTCAGGCTCACAGACAGAACACAGTCCTGCAGCTTCCTCTTCCTCTGTCTCCTCCTCCTCCTCCTCTCCCCTGAAACCCGCGACCTCGTTCTGTTGAACATTCAGAGATCTACAGTTTGGTTCTGGAAGTAAGTCCCCCGTTGGTTATGATGATTTAGATCGGGGGTTCTCAAACTTTTTCCAGTAATGTTCCCCCTTTGAATTGTGTTTTTAAGCCAAAACACGGCGACATCTCTATAAAGAGATCTACTGAACAACATTTAACTGCTACATTTCAAATCTTCAGAATTCATTCGTTATTATAGTGTAATTATTTTAGGAATTACGGATGACATATTTTTAAGCATTTTGCAAAAAGTTCATGTACCCCCTGCAGTACTCCAAAGTACCCCCAGGGGTAGAAACACTGATTTAGATTATTTAGATTATGATTCAATGATGATGATAATGATTATATTATTAAGGGTGAATCTGACCGACCCCGAGGTAACCACAGTTACGGGAAAAATAGGTTTTATTGTGACACTTTTCGCTGTTTTTTTTGTTTTTTGTTGCAGTTTTTCGACATTTTTATGACCCTGACCCACCGAGCCGATAATCTTCCGTCAGATTCAGCAGCTGGGGCCTGTTTCTCTCTTCAAATGTTTCCAGAAACACGTTACGGTGAACTATTTTAGGACAATATGAGATCGGATTCTGTGACGTGATTAAACACGTGACGCGTTCGTCCAATCAGCTGCCGGTTTTCATTTTTTGGGCGACAATCCAGATGAGCGCCGCCTGCTGTTATGGAGACGTATTACGTCTCGTCTCTTTGTGTTCTGAGGGACTTTTTGGACCAACTCGGGGAGACTGATCAGTCCCGCTGACTCTCCTCCTGACGGTCGGCGTCTGGGGCTTTAGCTGTTTCCTCGTTTGTTTCTCCGTAATGATGTAATTATGATCCATAAAGTGTGACTCATCCGACCTCGGAGGTTTCTGTTCCTGAAGAAGACCCAAATCAGCCTGGGTTACGTTGCGTTTCCTGTTCCACGCTCGTTTCGTCTTCTGTGAGCGTTCTAACGGTTTATTTTCTACCAACGATGTCACGGAGGGAAAAACTCCACTACCCACAATCCTAAGCAGCTTAACAGCGATGTCTCTGATTTTGCTGCAACTCGCTGTTACCATGGAAACGTTTACCGAACCTGGCGAACTGAAGTCTCTGATAGTTTCTGTAGTTTTATAAAATCACGCCCGAATAAAATCAAGATTTCATTTTCTTTTTTTTGTACAGAATCAAATGTTTTATGATCCCGATTCCTCAGCTCCAGACTTTAAACTATATATATATATATATATACAGAGAGATACTGAACGGGGGAAATACTTCCAGAACCGATCTGTCGGTTTGTTTTCACCGTTTGCTGTTTTTAAAGAAGAGTGTTTTAGGGAAGGTGTGTATATTGAAGGTTTTTAACCCCCCCCCCCCCACCCCCCGGTTTGTGATATTATGGTCTGTAGCTCTGACTGCTTATTATGGGCTGTACGGTCAGTCAGAAGGACACTATTTATATTTCCTACATTCTGAACTCGATCCTGAAGGTTTCGGGCAGTTTTACAGTCGTTTGTACCTTTGCAAAAAAAACTCAATAAAGAAAATAATTAAGAAAAGTTGGTTTGGTTTCATTCATTAATCTGATTATTTCATTTCATTCATTAATCTGGGGATTATTTCATTCATTAATCTCAGGACTTTCATTCATTAATCTGGGGATTATTTCATTCGTTAATCTGGAGGTCATTTCATTCATTAATCTGGGGATTAATTCATTCATTACATTCATTAATCGGGATTATTTCATTCATTAATCTGATATTTCATTCATTAATTTGATTATTTCATTCATTAATCTCAGGACTTTCATTCATTAATCTGGGGATTATTTCATTAATTAATCTGATTATTTTATTCATTAATCTGGGGATTATTTCATTCATTAATCTCAGGACTTTCATTCATTTCATTCATTAATCTGGGGATTATTTCATTCATTACATTCATTAATCTGGAGGTCATTTCATTCATTAAACTGGGGATTATTTCATTCATTAATCTGAGGATTATTTCATTCATTAATCTGGAGGTCATTTCATTCATTAAATTGGAGATTATTTCATTCATTAATCTGAGGATTATTTCATTCATTACATTCATTAATCTGAGGATTATTTCATTCATTACATTCATTAATCTGGGGATTATTTCATTCATTAATCTGGGGATTATTTCATTCATTACATTCATTAATCTGGGGATTATTTCATTAATTAATCTGATTATTTCATTAATTAATTTGAGGATTATTTCATTCATTAATCTCAGGACTTTCATTCATTACATTCATTAATCTCGGGATTATTTCATTCATTACATTCATTAATCTGGGGATTAATTCATTCATTACATTCATTAATCTGGAGGTCATTTCACTAATTAATCTGGGGATTATTTCATTCATTACATTCATTAATCTGGGGATTATTTCATTCATTACATTCATTAATCTGGGGATTCATTCATTAATCTGGAGGTCATTTCACTCATTAATCTGATGATTATTTCATTCATTCATTTGAGGATTATTTCATTCATTAATCTCAGGACTTTCATTCATTTCATTCATTAATCTGATGATTATTTCATTCATTAATCTGGGGATTATTTCATTCATTTTATTCATTAATCTGGGGATTATTTCGAAGAAAATAAGGAAGATAAGCAAACCATCAGAAATAACCCCGACATAAACCTTGTAAAAAGTGACAAAAGTCGAAAAAATGAGCTGGAGAAATGCGAAAACAAAACATTAAAAAGTGACAAAAACTTCAAAACAAAAAAAACGTCCAAAACTTCTCTCCTAAACGTATATCTTCATGAATGAATCTGTACGGCGCTAAACTTTGTTTTTAAAGAAATGGCCTATGAAAGGAGAGAAGGAAAGACGGAGGAAAGGAAATAAATGCAGAGAAGGAAAGACGGAGGAAAGGAAGGAGGAGAAACTACAACACATTCACATTTAACAGTCTGACGTCACACTAGTGACCCGTTTTATCTTCAATGACTCAGACTGATGAATGGATTATTAAAATAGTGTCAGATTAATTTAACATTTGATGACTCATCGATTCATCGTGAAGTAAATCAGAGAGGAGATCTTTTCACCTTTTTATCAACTTTTACATGAAAAACAAAGACATTAAATAAACATTTTCTAAAAAGTCTTATAAAAAGAATGATCTGAAGTTTCCATTCGTGTGTGAACAGATTATTAATAATAATTACATCATCGTCATCGGGCTCTAAAAGAACAACACTGGATCCAAACTGAACGGACTCCGAGCTGCAGGATGAACACCTGGATGATATGTTTCCATAACAACATGTTTCCTGTTGTTATGGAAACAACAGGTCTGGCTCCATGTTTCCTGTTGTTATGGAAACAACAGGTCTGGCTGCTCCGCCTGTCAGGAAGCCGCTCTGAGCTTTTATAAAAAGCGCTGACACACGGTTTGCTCCGTCGGATTATAACGTAACACAGACGTCCAGATGTTCTCGTGTGACCCGGTCAGTCCAGATGTTCCCGGGTCAGTCCAGATGTTCCCCGGTCAGTCCAGAAGTTCCCAGGTCAGTCTAGTCCAGATGTTCCCCGGTCAGTCCAGAAGTTCCCAGGTCAGTCGAGATGTTCGCAGGTCAGTCCAGATGTTCGTGGGTCAGTCCAGATGTTCGCCTGTGACCCGGTCAGTCCAGATGTTCGCAGGTCAGTCCAGATGTTCCAGGTCAGTCCAGATGTTCCCGGGTCAGTCCAGATGTTCCCCGGTCAGTCCAGATGTTCCCCGGTCAGTCTAGTCCAGATGTTCCCCGGGTCCAGATGTTCCCCGGTCAGTCCAGATGTTCCAGGTCAGTCCAGAGGTTCTTGTTTGATCCGGACCGGTGTGCCGGTGACCGACGGGCCGCGGCGCCGTAGCTCCCGACACAAGACGTACTCGCTGAACAGAGACGAGTCAACGCCACCTCCACAGGACGCCTTCACGCTGAAACCTTTCTGGAACAGACGCTCCAGAACCTGCAGACAGACAGGTCAGAGAGACAGACAGGTCAGAGAGACAGATATTAAAGGTGTAGTTTAGGAGTAGTGTGTGTGTAGTTTCGGTGTAGTGTGTGTGTGTAGAGTGTGTGTGTAGTGTGTGTGTGTGTGTAGAGTGTGTCTGTGTGTGTGTGTGTAGTATGTGTGTGTAGTGTGTGTAGTGTGTGTGTAGTGTGGTGTGTGTAGTGTGTGTGTGTAGTGTGTGTAGTGTGTGTGTAGTGTGTGTGTGTGTGTGTGTAGAGTGTGTGTAGAGTGTGTGTAGTGTGTAGTGTGTGTGGTGTGTGTAGTGTGTGTGTAGAGTGTGTGTGTGTGTGTAGAGTGTGTCTGTGTGTGTGTGTGTGTAGAGTGTGTCTGTGTGTGTGTGTGTAGTGTGTGTGTAGTGTGTAGTGTGTGTGTAGTGTGTAGTGTGTAGTGTGTGTAGTGTAGTGTGTAGTGTGTGTGTGTAGTGTGTAGTGTGTAGTGTGTAGTGTAGTGTGTAGTGTAGTGTGTGTGTGTGTGTGTGTAGTATGTGTGTGTAGTGTGTGTAGTGTGTGTGTAGTGTGGTGTGTGTAGTGTGTAGTGTGTGTGTTGTGTGTGTGTAGTGTGTGTAGTGTGTGTGTGTAATGTGTGTAGTGTGTGTGTAGTGTGTAGTGTGTGTGTAGTGTGTAGTGTGTGTGTAGTGTGTAGTGTGTGTAGTGTGTGTAGTAGTGTAGTGTGTGTAGTGTGTAGTGTGTGTAGTGTGTGTGTAGTGTGTGTGTAGTGTGTGTGTAGTGTGTGTGTAGTGTGTGTGTAGTGTGTGTGTGTAGTGTGTGTAGTGTGTAGTGTGTGTAGTAGTGTGTAGTGTGTGTGTAGTATGTAGTGTGTGTAGTGTGTAGTGTGTAGTGTATAGATGAGGTGTAGGCTTATAAATGAGCCTACTAGGGTTGATAGAAGTCCAAGTCTCTGCTAGACTGTCATCCCCCTGACAGAACCCTAAAACCAGACTGTCTCAGTGACCACTCCATTATTGTTTGTGTTTGGACAGTTAAGGTACCTCGTCTTCCACCCAGATGCATTACGGTAAGACAATACAGATCCATAAACTGGGACAGGTTTCAGTTAATGCCCTCCGTTGAAGATGCTTGGAACTAGTTTTATACTGAGCTAAATGATGTCATTAATCGACATGCATGGATTAATGGATTAATGGATTAATGGTGATATTATCAGTCTTTTAGACAGAGAGACGAGGTCTGGGAAATACATCGCTTATCAAAGGACTCTGACGACTTGATTTCATATAAACTCTTACAGAATACATGTACAACCAAAACTAGAAATGCTAAATCTAACTACTATAAAGACTGTTTAAACAATGATTTTAATAACCCCAAACAGTTGTGGAATAAAATTAACAGTCTACCTAACAAACCCACTAAAAACTCATTTTCTCATATTAGACTCAATAATGTAAATCTCACTGATTATTCTACAAATGCCAATGCTTTTAGCCAGCAGCCCAAAGCTCTCCGATTGTCCCTATCCTGAAATCTTACCAGATACCCTATATGTCATAGTTCCTTCTCGTTTAGCAGAATTCACCGGCTGATGGCGAGCAGGTTATTTGTGGATTGAGGTCAGGTAGTGGTGCTGGCCCAGATGTTTGGAGATTACAGTTTATTAAAACTGACTCTCATGTTCTTGCTTATCCTATATCTGACTTGTTTAACCTTTCCTTATCCACATGTGCCAAAGTTACTACCCCTTTGCATAAAGGTGGCCACCTTTCTGACCTCAATAATTACAGACCTATTACCATCATTAATAGCATAGCAAAGGTGTTTGAAAAGCTAATTTTTAATCAAATATCCCAATATGTCAATGACTTTCATATCCTATCTCCACACCAATCTGGATTCAGACCTACTTTTTCTACAACCACTGCTCTTATGAATCTCACCAATGATATACTTTCTTCTTTAGATAATAACATGCCTACTGGTGCAATTTTCAGTGATCTGATAAAGGCTTTTGATATGGTTGATCTCTATCTTCTCATTAGCCACTTTCCGACCGGAGGGATTTTCGCAGTTCCTAGAACATAAAATTCCTAGAACCCTTTTTTTCTCGTGTTCCAACTGGACCAATTTTGGGGATTTTTAAGTTCCTCTGGCCACAGTTCCTGTAACTCTTTCAGCTCCTACTGCAGGGCAGGCTCTGTTCCCTTTTCAGCATGGGGACCGAGGTCAACGAGGGTCGGGTTTCAGGTACAGACAGACCAACAACGGGACAATTTTAACAATTTTCCCCAACTTATTCATTACTAATTTCACTTCTGACAACGTTTTAGGCGAGAAATTAACTGTTTAGATTTCAAATATAGGCAGTCTTGTGAAAATTGATGCTGAATTGACATTTTGCTTCAAAGTTTTCGGAGGTGAGAAGCTCCATGAAGTGAGGCGACAGCCAGCAGGCGCCTGCCCCAGCTTCTAGCTCATCGCTCAGCCAGTCCTGCTCAGAGACCTCGCTGTAAGCTGGAGGTCTCTCAGACCGCTCTCGTAAATCAGAGGCTTTTATTTCACCGTTGACGGATCGCTTGTTTAAATATCACAACACATGTCCATCATAAGATTAACGGGAACCTGTGGTTAACTGTCTTTTCGGAGTTAAACTCCACAAGAGTGTCCTGAGGCTGGCTGGCCGGCTGACACACACACACACACACACACACACACACACACACAAATACTATGAGAAGCGTTATTGACAAGGTGACAGATTTACATAAGCACATACTTTACACGTCTTTCATTTGTAATACTCCACACATTGAGGGTAAACAAAATATCTGCAGTCTTGAAAAAGGTGTACCTCAAGGCTCATCTCTGGGGCCTTTGTTATTCTCTATTTTTATTAATGATCTTCCGCAATCCTGCTCTACTTGTCATATTCATGTATATGCAGATGATACAGTGATCTACTCCTCCAAACCAGATATTCAACATATTGAGCATTCACTACAGGCTGACTTTGATGCTGTTCAAAAATGGGTTTCACATAAACTTTTACTTAAAGCGTAACTCTCGCCAAAATGCAACCTAGGGTCTTTTTGTGAATGTACCCGAGTCAAACCTTCGTTTAAAAGCATATTTAGGACGGAAATGCCACTTTTAAGATTGACTGTATTCTGGTTTTTCGGTCAAATGGCCTTTTGAATGGGAGAGCTAGCGGCACTTTGCCTCAAAATATCTATTTTTAAACCACTAAGAAGGCTCGACACAACATGAGACTTTGCTCCAAGTATCACCAGGGACTCTACACCTTAACCAAAGCACTGACAACATCGGTTGGTACCCAGGGTTTACTAAAAGAAAGGTTTTAACACCTCACCGTAGCTCTTGTTGTTTCCGGCCGCTGCCACCTCGGCAGTCAAAACCAGTCGATATCCGAATGCGAATGAATGGACTCTGTATGAGGCTCCTTTTTCAACTACGAGGTCAATATTGCTTTTCACTAACGACAAAACAATGAATAATCCGTGCATTTATATGGAACTAAGCTTTAGGAGCTTTCCATCTTTACTCTCCTCCCGGTTATGTTGCATTCGGAAATCGATGATTTTTGATTGATAAAATGGCTGCAGCCGGAAACAACAAGAGCTACGATGAGTTGTTCAAAACCTTTCTTAGTAAACTCTGAACACAACCAATGTTGTCAGTGCTGTGGTTAAGGTGTAGAGTCCCTGGTGATACTTGGAGCAAAGTCTCATGTTGTGTCGAGCCTTCTTAGTGGTTTAAACATAGATATTTTGAGGCTAGCATCAAAGTGTCCCTAGCTCTCCCATTCAAAAGGCCATTTGACCCAAAAACGAGAATACGGTACATCTTAAAAGTGGCGTTTCCATCCTAAATATGCTTTTAAACCAACGTTTGACTCGGGTACATTCACAAAAAGACCCTAGGTTGCATTTTGGCGAGAGTTACGCTTTAATAAGAAGAAATCATATACCATGTTGTTCGGCACTACATTTAATTCTCTTCACCCAGTTACTAACAGTTAATAACAGTTAATAACTGTTAATAACTGTCAATAACTGTCAATAACTGTCAATAACTGTCAATAACTGTTAACAGTCAATAACAGTTAATAACTATTAATAACTGTTAATAATTGTTCAATTCGCTTCTTGGATGGAACAACACTTGAGAAAGTGGAGGAATTTAAATATCTTGGTCTCTTGCTTGACTCTCAGCTTTCTTTTAAACCTCATATTAATTCAGTTGTTAAGAAAATAAACTGTAGTCTGAGAACATTATATCGTTCTATCAACTGTGTTATACTACAGGTTAGGAAAAGGATTATCTCACAGCTTCTATTACCAATATTAGATTATGCAGATGTTATCTATCAGAATACCTCCGAAACAAATCTTATCCCTATAACAGTCTATAACAGTCTCTGTCGATTTGTTTTGAGGTGTCCTTATAGAACCCATCATGAGTCGCTCATTGGTTAACTCCTAAATCTAGAAGGCATTCTCGCTGGCGGCAGTTTCTTTACATACATTTTCTTTAACTATCCTACTTATTTAAAACAACATTGAATCCCTTAAAGATCAACATATAGTCTGAGACATACTGAGTAACCTTTAAAGCACCATCTGATTGGAATGGACCTTCTTCACAGCAGACATGTTGACTTGTCATAGTAGGAAAAGCAGAGCTGAGACTGATCACCTTAACGATGGCTCAGTTCCATCTAGTGTCCCAGTGAGCTATTTCAGTGAGTCAGCATGAACAACACCAGGACCTCTCCTAAGGGGAACGCAGCCATCATTAATGGTCTGAATACTCCTGTGCTGTTCCTACTCTGACATGTCAACATGTCTGCTGGGAAAAAGGTCTATACCTTGCCCACCTCACTTAGATCAATTACTTCATTTGTTTTGTTTAAGGCATCTGTCTTCAATTATTTACAATTAACCTGCTCTTGTTTCTAACTTGACATATTACGATTTTTGTTGATTTATTTATTTATTTTATGAGTTGGCTCCTGTTTGTGCGTCTACTAAAATAGCAGCATATTCGGGATGTATGCAAATTTACTGTGTTTTCTCTTGTGTGTATATAGCGGAGGGGGGGGGATCAGTTGTTGTTGGAGCAGCTAGGCTTGGGAGTGATGTGTGTATGTGTGAATGTATTTTGTGTTTTGTATTTACTGTTTAATTGTTTTAAGGACCCCCTCGAAAATGAGACGATTCATCTCAAGGGGTTATCCTACTAATACTTACTTACTAAAATGAAATACTTAGACTTGGTTTGTGTGTACTTTGTGTGTAGTTTAGGTATAGTAAAGGTATAGTGTGTGTGTGTGTGTAGTTTGTGTGTAGTGTGTGTATGTGTAGTTTGTGTGTACTGACCTGTACTGAGTTGAGGTGGCAGTATAGTGTGTACTCCGTGTACTTTGTGTGTGCTGTGTGTACTTTGTGTGTACTGACCTGTACTGAGTTGAGGTGGCAGTATAGTGTGTACTCTGTGTGTACTTTGTGTGTACGTTGTGTGTACTGACCTGTACTGAGTTGAGGTGGCAGTATAGTGTGTAGTGTGGGTGCAGTGTGTGTACTTTGTGTGTACTGACCTGTACTGAGTTGAGGTGGCAGTATAGTGTGTAGTGTGGGTGCAGTGTGTGTACTTTGTGTGTACTGACCTGTACTGAGTTGAGGTGGCAGTACCCATTGAGCGGGAAGCGGATGACGTGCGTGGGGTCCTGGTTCCAGCCGGCGTTGAGCGAGTTGCACATGACGTCTCCGGTTTCGGGGAAGATCTCCTCGATCAGGACTTTCTCTCCACTCAGCGCGATCCTCTCGCCCAGATCAGGCGCCACGCGCACTACCAGACATTCGCAGGGTGGCGCCCGGCGCGCCTCACGCTCCGCCTGCCAGCGCTCCAATTCCCCAAGCATCGGAGCCAGCTGGTAGAAACGAGCCTCCTCGTACAGCTGCCGGAAGTCCTGGAGGAGAGACAGAGACATGCAGACAGACAGGTTAGAGACAGACAGACAGCTTAGAGACAGATAGACAGACAGGTTAGAGACAGACAGACAGCTTAGAGACAGATAGTTTTCCCTCTCCGTTACCTGGAAGTCTTCGGGCAGCAGCAGCTTGCAGGTGCGCAGGAAGCTGAGGATGTAGCGGAAGATGTCTCCGTCTCTGTCGATGAAGTAGTGCTGCTTCAGACTGTCCAACACGATGGGCTCCGTGCCATTAAACAGACGCCCAATCCTGCAGAGACACAGAGACAGACACACACACACACACACACACACACACACACACACAGACACACAGACACAGACAGATTTAGAGTCATTAATTAATTAAGATACATATTGCATTAGTTTAATTAGACAGATACCTTATGAGACTGCTACTACGTTGGGGTGGGGGGGTATGGGGGGGGGTGTTACCTGGACTCGGGGTACTTGGTGAGTGTGGCCAAGCTGCTGGTGTACATGTGCCCCCCCACGTCGATGTGCACGGGGGCGTTGGCCTTGGTCAGCTGGGCGGCGGACGGGATGCCCTGAGGGGGAGTCAGGGGGGACACAGGGGAACGGCTCAGAGACATCCGGGACATGCTCCGCCCCTCCTGGGACAGGAAACAACAGGTAACATCAGGAAACAACAGGTAACATCAGGTAACATTGTGTGTGTGTGTGTGTGTGTCTGCGTGTGTGTGTGTGTGTGTGTGTGTGTGTCTCTATCTGTCTGTGTGTATCTGTCTGTGTGTGTCTGTGTATGTGTGTGTGTGTGTGTGTGTGTGTGTGTGTGTGTCTGCGTGTGCGTGCGTGTGTGTGTGTGTGTCTGCGTGTGTGTGTGTGTGTGTGTGTGTGTGTGTGTGCGATATGATTCACGATATTGGAGGGAATGATGATCGTTTTTGTCTTGAAAATGATTATAGTGTGATTGTTGCGAGGATCTGTACCAAACAAAGATTATTTATTTGTTAAGATAATTTTTGGGGGCTTTTCCCTTTATTAGATAGTGACAGTGGATAGACAGGAAAGGGGGGAGAGAGGGGGGGTGACACGCAGCAAAGGGCCACAGGTCGGATTCAAACCCACGCCGCTGCAAAGGACTCAGCCTGCATGCGGCGCACGCTCTCACTGGCTGAGCTAGAGGCCGCCCCCACAAAGATGTCTGTAGTCTGTAGGATAGGATGGTAGGCTCTGCACCACATACTTCATTCCTGAGCAGTAACTTCTCGGTGTGAAAAGTGAAGCCAAAGCTGGAGCTCCTTAAAGGGGTGATAGAATGCAAAACTGAGTGGACCTTGTCATAGTTGAATAATGACAGTTTGGAGGTAAATAGGACATACAGAGAACCTCAAAGTCCCGTTGACATCTCTTTCCTCTGAAAATCTCACAGTTTGAAACTACCGCTGTAAACGGGTGAATCTCAACAAAGCTAAAAGTTGACGTCAACTCAGGTGGCTGTACCTTATTTGGCTCTAGTCTGTAACTTTGTCACATCCCAAAATGTACCTAGACTACACCACTGATCTGAGATCAGCTAGGAGCCCTGCGAGCCGCCGGCATTTGGTAGTCCAGTAACCCAGAAACAGTGACTTTGCCCTGGGTATGCAGCGCAGCGGGCTGCCGCTGTCTCGTCAGACTGTGTGGAGCTCCTAGCTAAAGTCCGACACGTCTTACCAAATTTGCAATTAGCCTAATTCTCGTAAAACGGCCCATATTTGAGCTTTTATAGTTGATTTCTCGCATAAAAAAGTCTCAGAAGTGAATTTAATAACGAAATAGCTGAATAGATGAACAATGTATAACGTTGCAGTGTCTGAAATATGAGACCTGCTGTCTCGTCTCCACTGTGTTTGTATGTGGTTCGCTCAACCAATCAGCGCGCAGCTCATCTAAATATTCATGAGCATACCATATATGGGAGAAAACCTCTCATTTCATTCAGGGCTATTCCACAGGGCAGTTAATGGCCCATAGAACAGCACCCGGGCCATTTTCAGCCCAGCCAATATTACATACCCTATTAGGAGACCTTATAGGGTATGGTAGAGGGTAGAGGAACAGTGTTAGATACCCTATATAGTCATTATATCACCCTATAAGGAACAGTGTTAGATACCCTATATAGTCATTATATCAGCCCTATAAGGAACAGTGTTAGATACCCTATATAGTCATTATATCAGCCCTATAATGAACAGTGTTAGATACCCTATATAGTCATTATATCAGCCCTTTAATGCTGCTTTCTGTCTCATTTCCAACAGTGACAACAACTTGAAAAAAAGTGTTTTTTTTTGTTTGTTTTTTTTTAAATCTAAGTTTATGTCACTTTATTTCAACGTTTGTCACTTTTTTTTGTAAAATTACTAGCGTTAGATGGATGACTCGCTTCACCAGGGTGGAAATCTGGAACTTTCCCTCTTTAGCATTTAGCCAGAGACGGTTCAGAGCCACTAAAAACCAGGACCAGTGCAGTAAAGATGGTATTCATGGAGGGCAGTATAGCGTCCTGAAGAAACAGAGGATGGTGATGACCTGAGGGGGGGATTACTTGTCCCCCCCCCCCCTCCCTCTGGATTGTAAAGAAGAGCTGTGAAGCATGAAAGGTGAACAGGAGGCTGCTGCAGCTTTCAGTCTCTGTCCCGAGGCCGATACATTGCCCCGGGACAAACTGACAAACACTGCTGTCTGTCTGACTGACTGTCTGCCTGCCTTTCTAACCTGTCTGTCTGTCCTCTTCTGCTCCACCAGACTCAGTGTTAAAATCACAGGAAATAACAGAGTGCACGGCTCTGCTGATTACAGACAGACACACGGTATAATCATGTTCATAACTTCAGGGTTTAAAAGGTTCAATCTGGAATCCAAAAGGTCAACAAAGAAATGTTAAATAAATCAAGTGACTCAGTTTGATTGACAGGTTTGTAAATACACAGCTGATGGTGAAAGTGAACAGACTTGTTCATACTTTAACTGGATCGACCTGGTTCAGCGTGTGTGTGGAAAAATAGCTCTCGCTGGTTTGGAAACAACACCACAAGCCAGACTCCGTTAACGAAACTGAACATTTAAAGCGGCCTTGCTAAATGGCAGACGTTAGCTTCACCGTGCCCTGATTTGACAGCTTTTCGTTGTAGTGAACGGCCTTCTGCTTCATTCGGGTTATGAAATGTCTATAAACTACAACTTATATTGGATATTTATCTGCATTTACCACAGAGTCACATCGGATCTACGTACCGCTCAACACGACGTGTTTGAGGGTTAAAGAGAGACGAAAAACCAGGCGATCCAGCAGGAAAAGTTCAAGTGTTGTTGAAAAACCTTCTGCTTCTGAACACTTGGTGTATGCCGAATTAAACACTGTTTAATACAATCACAACATATACCAAGCGTTTCGGTATCTGTCATATATGAGTGTGCCAATACCAAGGAAGACTTAAAACAGTCATATTTTAAATGGAATTCGGTAACACATCGCATATCGTTGTCAGTCGAAACCCCGGGGAATGTAATGGGGATTTTCAGGGTTTTCTACCTCATAATAGTTGTCGTAGCGTGTTCTTACCTGAGAAGATACCGACACAGAAGACATGGAGACCGGCGTGCGTCTGCTCCGTTCCCGGGGTCTAAAATGTGAAGATACCGGTTCAGAAGGAGCTAAACAAGGCTGTCCGGGTCTCCTCCGACAGAATAAAGAGGAGGGCTGATTCCTAAAGTTGCCCCCGGCTCTTCAGACCCCCGGGGCGGGATTAGGCTTCAATAAGGCGCGCGGCTTGTTTCTTCTCTCCAGCTGTCAAACCGAGCAGAGAAAAGCAGAAATCCTTAAACCCTTACATTTATTTAAGAATAATTCAACGTCGCTGTGTTCTGTGATGGCTCGTGCAGCCGCTCTCTCTTCTTCTGTCTCTAATATTTCAGTAACATCAACCATCCCCGTGGCTCCGGAGCCCAATGACGTGTGTCGTCACGCATGATGCCGCTCGCGCTGCAGCCGCCTGAGGACACACGCGCCATTTCAATTAGTGCGCGCTGCGAGATGGAGATGTGCGCCGGAGGGGAGCGCGCACAGTCCCGTTTTATTTTGTAACTATTTGTGTCCCTCTGGTGTCTGAAGGCGCCACTACATCTGACTTTGTTACTCTGGTTTAGAGATCGTTTCTGTTTCATCATTTTTAATGAAAGAGGTGCTGCACAAACTCAACTGCTACTGTGTGTGTGTGTGTGTGTGTGTGTGTGTGTGTGTGTGTGTGTGTGTGTGTGTGTGTGTGTGTGTGTGTGTGTGTGTGTGTGTGTGTGTGTGTGTGTGTGTGTGTGTGTGTGTGTGTGTGTGTATCTGTGTGTGTATAGAGGGTATTAGTATAATTATACTCATGCTTTGCCTGTAAAGTGCTACCAACACAGCAACGCATTTGTAGTAGGGTTTAGCGAGCTGGTGAGGGAGCTGGACTTTGAGGATTTGATCTGAGACTTTGCAAAGAAAAAGACAAGAAAGAAGAACTTCTAAAGGTAAGAGCTATTATGCTATCTGTAAATTGAGTAGGCCAAAATATAAATATTTTGTTTCGTTTATTGAAATGCCATGCATATCAGACGTGTATTGCATCATTATTTTGTGATGCTGCTATAGGCCGATGTGTGTGTGTGTGTGTGTGTGTGTGTGTGTGTGTGTGTGTGTGTGTGTGTGTGTGTGTGTGTGTGTGTGTGTGTGTGTGTGTGTGTGTGCGATATGATTCATGATATTGGAGGGAATGATGATCGTTTTTGTCTCATTTTAAGTGAAAAATATTAAAATGAAAATGATTATAGTGTGATTGTTGCGAGGATCTGTACGAAACAAAGATTATTTAGTTTTTATTTATTTTTTAAGATAATTTTTGGGGTGTGTGTGTATGTGTGTGTGTCTCTGTGTGTGTATGTGTGTGTGTGTGTGTGTGTGTGTGTGTGTGTGTGTGTGTCTGCTCCATGTTTCTTGCTCATATCTAGAGTCCTGTTTGAACCACTGGATATCCAGATTATCAGCTGCTCCCTCATATGGCAGGTCCACTGTTCCTCCAAGACTCGATCTAAAATATCCCCAATCTGTTGACCTACAAACAGTAATAGTGAAGTTGTTCTCATGGGTCACGTTGCCCTCAGTCCAACACTCCTCTTGGACGGGCCTGAGTCTGAATGGGTCAGGTTGAGGATGGTGTAAGAAGAAGTTTTCACCGTGCTGACAAGTCGTTGTTTCAAGTGTTCAGGTACTGAGGAGTTCCACAGGACAAGCTTCTCCTCACCAACAGATCTGGAGATCAGGCAGGAGTTGGTGTTCTCAGGGAGCTTGAAGGTGTAAGAGTCTCTTTCCTCTTGGATGATGATCCGTTCTTCTGCATGGATGTTGTTGATGAGAGCAAACAGCAGGAAGGAGAGCTCTGTGACTGCAGCCATTCTGCTCCGAGGTCGACAGATACTGACACCACTCAGCTCATATACGCTCTACACCAACCCTCATCAGCAGCTGCTCTTTATCTGTTATCAAACATGACTTCTTTATCTCATCATCAGAGGAAACTTCGCAGCATCAGCTCTCTATCCAGTAATCAATGTCCTTTACACGAGTCAAAAACCACAGAGGCTGACGTGTTCATAAACACATTATTCAGAGAGGAGAGAGAGGGATGGGGGGGGGGGGTGCATGTCTTTGTGTGTGTGAATGTGTGTGTGTCTGTGTATCTCTGTGTGTCTGTGTGTGTGTGTGTGTGTGTCTGTGTATCTCTGTGTGTCTGTGTGTGTTTTGTGTGTGTGTGTGTGTGTGTGTCTGTGTGTGTGTTTGTGTGCGTGGGTGTGTGTGTATATGTGTGTCTGTGAAGGCCTGTTTTATCAGAAGCCTTTTCTTTAAGTTAGAGTAGACTCATAACTCATTAAAACTAATGTTTCCTTCTATAATAAATGCCCAGTATATAGTATCTGTGTAGTGAATAGCATTGTGAATGAGTTATTATTTTATGTATGAGGCTCCAGTTCACAGAGCATCTAAGAAAAATACTTTTACTAGCTCTAGTCATGTTGTAATTGTTTCTTATACTAATATATATATATATATATATATATATATATATATATATATATATATATATATATATTAGGGCTGTCAAAATAACTATTTTTTAATTAATCTGAGAAAAAATAACGCGTTAAAAAAATGTACGCAGATGAATCCATTCCATATTGACGTTTGCATACAGACAAAAATCTGGCTCCACTGATATGTCTGCTCTTCTCTCTGCTGCTCTGAAACAGACGTTACAGGAAACACAAACCCTGCTGCATGTGACGCTAGTTAACACTATACTCAACAGCAGCTAACGTTAGCCTACCGCTAGCTAGTTAACACTATACTCGACAGCAGCTAACGTTAGCCTACCGCTAGCTAGTTAACACTATACTCGACAGCAGCTAACGTTAGCCTACCGCTAGCTAATTAACACTATACTCAACAGCAGCTAACGTTAGCCTACCGCTAGCTAGTTAACACTATACTCAACAGCAGCTAACGTTAGCCTACCACTAGCTAATTAACACTATACTCAACAGCAGCTAACGTTAGCCTACCACTAGCTAGTAGCTGGATTAAACACGGTTAAATGCTGACAGCTAACACTAAACGGTGTAAAGTGTGACTGTGTTTTACTGTAGAGGATTCAACACCGGGATATAACAATCTGCAGCTGCTGTCGGAGAAACAACACAGACGGTGCGTTCACTGAAACTGGTAAACTACAGCCTCGTGGTGCATTTGAAGTTATTGTAAATGTCCTTTTCCATCTGGTGGTTGTTTTTGTTGTTCAACAGCAGTTTACTAGTGAAATAAGTTATTGTTATTGTTATACATTATTATTAAATCATTTAATGTTGACCATATGGCCTTAGCAATAAACAAGCCGTTCTTTAATGTCACCAACTGTTGTTTATACCTTTTTATTTCTTTTCTTTTTTTACTTTCTTAAAAAGTATCGGTTCAGGCACCGTTAATTATGTATGCGATTAATTTAGATTAATTAATAACAGAGTATGTAATTAATTAGATTACATTTTTTAATCGATTGACAGCCCTAAAATATATATATATATACACATAAATATGATGATATGACTTCATTCAGATTCTACTCTGTTGCTTTTTTCCATATTAGAGCAATAGCCTCTCTGTAGACGTCCCTGTGTAGACTCATACCTCCACACAGGATGTGGCCGTCAGATCGCCATGACAACCCTCATCAGCCGCTGCTCTTTTTCTGTTCTTATCTAACATGACTTCTTTATCTCATCATCAGCTCTCTATCCAGTAATCAATGTCCTTACATGACTCTAAAACCACAGAGGCTGACGTGTCTTCATACACACATTATTCAGAGAGGAGAGAGAGGGTGTGTCTGTGTGTATGTGTGTGTGTGTGTGTGTGTGTGTGTGTGTGCGTGTGCGTGTGTGTGCGTGTGTGTGTGTATGTGTGTGTGTGTGTGTGTGTGTGTCTGTGTGCATGATTGCCCTTCCAACCCCAAATTGGACTTATCTATATCTGGTGAACCTATCCAACAGGTTGACAAAGCTAAATTGCTGGGTTTAGTTCTAGATAATCTAGCTTGGACTGAGCATATAAACACAGTTATTAAAAGAATGGGCCATGGCATAGCAGTTACAAGGAAGTGTTTATCGTATGTAGAATCACATGTGTTGAGTGAAGAGTCCAAATCTTTAATTTGATCTCATTTGGACTGCTGTTTCGGTTGTATGGTCATCTGCATATATAACAAATCAAGCAAAATTACAAGTTGCACAGAACAGGGCTGGTCGACTTGTTCTAGGCTGCTCTGTGAGAACTAGCACCTTACAGTTGCACTCCAGCCTCTCTTGGCTCCCCATTGAACAAAGGATCTCCATAAGTATGGCTACTTTTTAAATTTGTGTTATTAATTTGAATATGCCAACGTTTTTATTCAGCCAAATTGTTTACTGTAATAATACGCAGAGCTGTAACACCAGCTTTGCTATTAATGGTCATATCATATAAAAAAAACTGCTCTGTATCGAGCCATAATTGGAATAAATTACCCCTGAATATACGGTTAATTAAATACAAATCATCTTTATGCATACACATAGACACACATACACATAGACACATACACATACACATAGACACATACACATAGACACATATACATACACATAGACACACATACATACACATAGACACACATACACATAGACACATATACATACACATAGACACACATGCATACACATAGACGCATACACATAGACACATAGACACATATACATACACATAGACACACATGCATACACATAGACACACATGCATACACATAGACACACATACACATAGACACATATACATACACATAGACACACATACATACACATAGACACATACACATAGACACATAGACACACATACATACACATAGACACACATGCATACACATAGACACACATACATACACATAGACACACATACACATAGACACATACACATAGACACACATACATACACATAGACAATAATAATATATAAGATAATATATAAGCCCAGGAACCATACAGTCAGTACACAATACTATCACCTCGAGTCCTTTTTGATATCCATTCAATATATTCCTTTTAAATAATCTGTTAAAATGACTCATTGTTGTACATGGTTTCATCTCTTCACTGCAGTTGTTCCATAAATGTACTCCTTTGGTTGTGATTCAGTGATATTTAGCATTTGTTCTTATAAGTTTCTTTTGAAATACAAAAGTTCCTGTTAAGTGATGTTTGCTCTCTCTCATCAGAAACAACCCTTGGATACTGTCCAATAGCTGTTGATTATATTCTTTGTACATGATTTGAGCAGTTTTAAAGTCAACAATATCTTTGAATTGTATTGCTTCTAGATTGATGAAAAGTGGATTAGTTGGTGCTCTATAAGAGGTTTTAGTTACAATACTTAAGGCTCTCTTTTGAGTTTAGAGGGGCAGTGTAACTTCCTTCTTGCAGCTTGTGTGTTAGCGCCATCCTGTGGTGTTCAGAGGACGAGGCACTGAAGCGCCACAGTGTTAAATAAATATATATTTAAATATACCTTTATGACTTTTTTTGACATACTATACTATGACTTTATGACTTTATGAGTTTTCAACATAGTATACTATGACTTGTTATGACTTTTCAACATACTGTGACTTTATCACTTTTTTTACATAATATACATACTATGACCCTCTCTATGACTGAGTGTACAGACTTTGGTCAGATTAATGTGTGTTTAAATGTGCTCTAGAAATCAACTTTACTTACTGAAAGTTAACATAAGAAACATTTTACAGACCGAGAGATATGTTGCTTATAATAATTAATCAGAAATCACAATCAAAACTGTAAAAACTGGTTCCCAAGTTGTATTGTTTATGAATAATGTTTATTATACAGACGATAGATTATAGATATAGACCAAGATATAATAACAACACAGCAGATATATTTACATAGGACTGAACAGAAATATGCTCACAACAAACAGTAAACTGAAAAAGAAAATTGCAGAAAAAATATATAGAAAAAAAAGAGGTGCTCACATGTGTTTTTTTATAGTGCTTACTTCCTGATTGAAGTGGTAACAATTAAGCATTGAGGTGTTTGGCCAGGTGGCGCATATGTTGGCCAATTAGCTCATGTAGTGTCATTTTGAATGGCAGTGTTTTGAAATGGCAAACATGTGACTTGCTGTCAGATTGTCGTGTCTTATGCAGAGAACCGTGTTCAGTGCATTTAAAAAGTGCCATTTCGAATTGCAAAATGTGTGTAAAGCAGAAAATGTGTTTAGACTTTTGGAGATTTGAGAAGAGGTTTTGCTCTCTGTGTGTCTAAATCTATGCATGTCACTTTAGTGTGTTAGCAATTGGAAAAAAAACTGTAAATGTTTTCTCTGCATGAATGTGTCCATCCCTTGTTTTAAAGCCAGTGTATACCAGGCTGTATTAAAGCCAATTATGAAATGATCATACGCATATTAAGTGTGTGTGTGAGCTGAAAGCTGTGCTCCTCTCCGTGTCCTCAGGTTCACAGCGACTACAGCAGCACAGAGCATCAGCAGCAGGACACTGAGCACTGAGCATCGCACTTTGAAGAAGGTGGAATAGATCCCAAAGGGCTCAAAGTACACCAACACAGTTCTCTCTGTTGACACACACTGAAAATAATCATCTGGGTCAGTAACTGCACACCAGTACTCCCCTGCGTCTCTCACTGAGATATTAGAGATAACCAGGCTATCTTTATTAAAGTACCTGCTCACTCTGCTCATTCTCTGATTAGACATTACACTAAAGATTCTTCCCTCTGTTCGGTTCGACTTGATAAACCAAACATGCCACTTATCCCCTCCCCAACCTGTGCATCTGAGAGTGACTTCTCCCTCTGAGAAGAGCTCTACAGCAGGAGGGGGCAAATTTGGGGCACACCACCAGCACATGCGGTTGCACTCTGATAGAGACGTTACAGGAGTATAGTAGACCTGAGTGATTTAACATTAGAGATGAAAACACCAGGGAGTAGTTTTGGTCTATTGAAGGAATAGTCTGGTATTGTTGTCCTAGGATAGTGAAGGAGTTTGTTTTGAGGTTATACTTCCTCCAACGTTGGGGCTGTTCATCAGTGATAGTGCACGGCAACACAGCGGTCTCTCCCACTGAGCCGTAGATTCTCTCATACGGTAGGAACAACTCTACAGCGTAACTGCTAACACACTGCTATTGGTTCATCACCAGACAGTTGTACCGTGTAAAGTCTGTTGCTCTGACGTTAGAAACACGAAGAGCTGATGTGGTTGTCACCACTTGGTATATTCCTCTAACATTGTCCATCACTGATGTCGTATTGTCCCCAAACACTCTGCTCCATGTTTCTTGTTCATATCTAGAGTCCCGTTTGAGCCACTGGATATCCAGATTATCAGCTGCTCCCTCACATGGCAGGTTCGCTGTTTCTCCAAATCGAACTCTGATATTGCTCCAATGTATTGAAGTACAAACAGTAATAGTGATGTTGTTGTCATGCATCACGTTGCCCTCAGTCCAACACTCCTCTTGGATGGGCCTGAGTCTGAATGGGTCAGGTTGAGGATGGTGTAAGAAGAAGTATCCACATCGCTGTCAAGTCGTTGGTTCAGGTACTGAGGGGTTGTTGGACCAGAGGTCAGAGGTGTTCCACAGGACAAGCTTCTCCTCACCAACAGATCTGGAGATCAGGCAGGAGTTGGTGTTCTCAGGGAGCTTGAAGGTGTAAGAGTCTCTTTCCTCTTGGATGATGATCCGTTCTTCTGCATGGATGTTGTTGATGAGAGCAAACAGCAGGAAGGAGAGCTCTGTGACTGCAGCCATTCTGCTCCGAGGTCGACAGATACTGACACCACTCAGCTCATATACGCTCTACACCAACCCTCATCAGCAGCTGCTCTTTTTCTTTTTTTTTATCAAACATGACTTCTTTATCTCATCATCAGAGGAAACTTTGCAGCATCAGCTCTCTATCCAGTAATCAATGTCCTTTACACGAGTCTAAAACCACAGAGGCTGACGGGTCTTCATACACATTATTCAGAGAGGAGAGAGAGGGGGGGCGTCTGTGTCTGTCTCTGTGTCTGTTTGTGTCTCTGTGAGGGTGTGTGTCTGTCGATCAATAATCAATAATTACTGATGTTTACTTCATCTTCCTCAGCAGACAGAAACTCACAGTATAAAATATCTAAAATACACCATTTATTGACATACTATACTACGACTTTTTATGACTTTTCAACATACTATACAGTGACTTTTAAAAAAAAAAATTGCTACAGATAAGGAAATACTGCAGAGGAAGGACAGAGTTTACTAATTAGCCAACATAATAATATGATATTATCGACAGTTCATATGTAAAAAAACTTTACATAAAATGTAAGATTTGAAGACCGGGCTATGACATCACTACTGTGCGACCTGGAAACTACAGTGGGGGTTTCCAACCTATGGCTTCAAACACACGTGGCTCTCTTTAACTAGTGTCTCTCTGGATTTGACAAGAAAAGACTGACTACACCAACCCACAAAAAGCTCAACTTAAGCACATCCGTCTCCGCTCGGTCAGCTCTGGAAATGTATGTTGAATTCTTTATTTTACAAATATGAGTTGTGCTTAATGTGGTTGACGTTGGACGGGGATGGCAAGTTGCATCAGGATCGGGAAATCTAATTGCCGACTCTGTCGGGTACCAGAAGGATGTCGGGCAGCCTCCTTCAGATACCAGAAGGATGTCAGGAGCTGTGGTGTCCATTCACTGAGACTGGGCTGGATCCTGGGAGACTTTTTCCGTGTCGATCTGACGCTTTATGATGAATCATGCAAGTTAAAGAAGATAATGGGATAACATTTCACTGTAATTGTATATGTGAAAAATAAAATGTATGACTGATGTGTCATTGTATAATTCATAATAGTCTGTATACTAGTATGTCGAAGTCATAAAAACTCATAGTATAGTATGTCGAAAAAAGTCATAGCATAGTATGTCAAAAATTCATAAAAAGTATTAGTACAGTATGTCGAAAAAAGTCATAATATAGTATGTCGTAAAAAGTTTTTAAAAAAGATTTCGGAAAAATCGTCAAAAAAGTGACAAGACATCGCTTCTGTTACTGATCCGAACAAATGAAATATAATTCATCAAATAAATTAAAAACTTTAAAGATGGACAGAGTTCACCTTTAAAAAATAAAGGGGAAACATTTCAAAATAAAGTTATTAGTTTGCTCAGAATGATTCTATTTATTTATTTATTTTTAAGATAATTTTTGGGGCATTTTAGGCCTTTATTTGACAGGACAGCTGAAGAAATGAAATGGGAGAGAGAGAGGGGGGGGGAATGACATGCAGCAAAGGGCCACAGGTCGGAGTTGAACCTGCGGCCCACTGCATCGAGAAGTAAACCTATATATATGGGCGCCTGCTCTACCAACTGAGCTAACCAGGCGCCCACTCAGAAAGATTCTTGAAGAGATTCTTTGGATCAGAGACAGAAAAACACATCTAGTTTATCAAACACACATTTAGTTTATCAAACACACATTTAGTTTATCAAACATATTTATCTACAGTGCAGATTTAAAGCCTGCAGTGCAGCTGCATTGTGGGTAAACGAGTCATCATCATATTTGACATGAAATAGCATCAGAAAAGTTTCTAATCTTCCAGGTTTATTTCCTGGACCTGTGCAGTAGTGTTTCTGCCGCTGGATCAGAGACTTTACATTGTTTTTAGGTTTTTAAATCACTGTTCTTGGCTCAACGGAAGTTTTACTTAAATATAAAAAGTCCATGGATTAAACACATATTTTTAAGTGACCATGTTTGCAGTTGGAAGTATCTTGGCAGCAGTTTTACAGACATCAACAAATAAATTAAAAAAAGACGAAAAAAGCTACACAAATGCAAAAAAATGCCGCTTTTTGTCCCTTTGATCAACGTTTTTGTTGCTTTTTCGTGGGAAAATGTGACAGAAAGATTCTAAAAACTTGAAAAAAGCAACCAAATGTTTCTAATCTTCTGTTGGCTCCCAGTGCAGGTCTGAGAGGAGTTAAGGTGCTGTCACACCAACCCGATAATCGGCCGTTGAACAGTCCGGCGAGGTCGGTGACTTGAGTCTGTTCGGTGTGTTCCGTGCTGTCGTCAGTCTGAGGGGCCATTGGCCTTCATTTTGGCTGATTTGACTTGCTGGGTCGAAGGGCGGGCAGTCAGACTCAATGACCCATCTGATTGGTGGAGAGCTAACCCGGAAACAGGGAGCGGGATGAGCGTGACTATAGTCTCTCAAAATCTGACAAAAATCTTTTAAACTGACCTTTGTTGATCTGAAATGAAGACAGATTCAGCAGCTGCACGGCCTGTTTCTCTCTTCAAATGTTTCCAGAAACACGTTTCAGTGAACTATTTTAGTCCAATATGAGATCGTATTCTGAATGAGCCATGATGGTCTGGGAGCAGCCAGACCCACGTGACGCGTTCGTCCAATCAGCTGCTGGTTTTCATTTTTTGGGCGACAATACAGATTAGCGCTGCCTGCTGTTATGGAGACGTATTACGTCTCGCGCACGCGCAGAACGTACGCTCAAATCAGCGTCTCTTCGGTGTGTTCTGAGGCACTTTTTGGACCAACACGGGGAGACTAAACAGTCCGACTGACTTTCCTCCTGACGGTCAGCTGTCGGGTTGGTGTATCAGGGCCATTAGGGTCCACCAAAAGTTTCTCATTTTCATTCCATGAAAGCTTAGAAAAAAAGCGATCAAAGTGACTAAAAAAAGTGATTAAAAGAGCATAGAAAGCAGTGTTCTCAGGCGTTCTCAGGTGTCCTCAGGTGTTCTCAGGCGTCCTCAGGTGTTCTCAGACGAGGTCTGAGAAGGGTTTGTCGTACTGGAACATCAGGTAATCCATGTAGAAGAAGTCAAAGACTTTCTGCCTCTCGGCGGCGCTGAGCTGAGAGAAGTACGCCTGCGTGATGGCAGCCGACGTCCTCTCCGCTCGCGGGTTTCTGTCTTTAAAGTCGGGGAAGGTGAGGTTCCCGGGTGCGCCCACGCTGCGTAGCAGGAAGTTGGCGTCCGCCTCCAGACTCTCCAGCTTCCCGATGAAGCTGTAGCGCAGCAGGCAGGGGCTGCACAGCTGGCTGACGGGTGTCCAATGGATGTCCATCCCCACCGGCCGCCGCACGTCCAGCAGGTATCGCACGAACTCCGGGAAGGAGACGCCAGCGCCGCTACGCAGGGCGCCTAGCGAGGCGTTGGCCCGGTACCTGCACGGGACACACGCATTAATACAGGCATTAATACAGGCATTAATACACGCATTAATACATTCATTGATACATGCATTGATACATGCATTAATACATGCATTAATACAGGCATTAATACACACATTGATACACGCATTGATACACACATTGATACACGCATTGATACATGCATTGATACATGCATTAGTACACATATTGATACATGCATTATTACATGCATAAAAAAAGAACATTGAAAAATGTGACAAAAACATCGGTAAAAGCGACCAAGCTGTCGACCATAAGACGACCATAAAGTTTTAGTTCTGACTCAGATAAACCAAACGTTGGTTGATGGGAAGGCAACACCAGGGTTAAACATATTCAACTTTTAATTCCACTCTTTTCCCAAAACATTCTGAGTTTTCTCCTCAAAATATTGACCTTTTCCTAAAAGCGTGCCAGTGCATTGCCGTCGGTTACCTGGCGATGATGGCGCGTCCGAACACCGGGTGGTAGTACGAGTTGGGGCTCTCGAACTTGTCCCGGAACGCTGACACTAGGCGCTCGAAGGGCTCCCGCACGAACAGCACCTTGGTGTAGGAGCGCAGGCGCTCGGCGATGCCGGCCGCATCGTAGCCGTCCAGCCGCCGCAGACGGTTGGCGGCGTGCGCCGCGTCGTGGGGGATGTCCCGTGTGGACGCAGCCTTCCCTCCCAGAACCATCAGCACACGCTTCCAGTTAGAGCAGCCGGCTTTAGGAACCTCGCAGTACAGCAGCTGGGACCGGTCTTCCACGTAGACCCGGGACACCTGAGGGCGGGGGTACAATCAGACACTTAGACACCTGAGGGGGGGGCAATCAGAACCGTAGACACCTGAGGGGGGGTACAATCAGAACCTTAGACATCTGAGGGGGGGTCACAATCAGACACTTAGACATCTGAGGGGGGGGTACAATCAGAACCTTAGATACCTGGGGGGAACAATCAGACACTTAGACACCTGAGGGGGGGGTGGGGTCACAATCAGACACTTAGACACCTAGGGGGGGGTCACAATCAGAACCTTAGACATCTGGGGGGAGGGGGGGGGGTCCACAATCAGACACTTAAACACCTGAGGGGCGGTCACAATCAGACACCTGATGGGGAGTGGGGTACACTCAAACACTAGTAACACGTTATACTAGCTGCACGTGTTGAAGTTAAGGCCTTTTTACAGTCGCCACAGCCGAGGTGGTGCGCGCCAATGTGACGTCAAAATGACTTAGATCTCGTGACCAGAGGTCGTGCACCAATCTTTTTTTTTCAGCGGCGTGCGACAAAGAGGAAACAGGAAGCTTGGACAAGCTCGAGGTTAACGTGATGCCAGGACTCTTAAGCGAGAATTATACTGGACGCAGCCCAGCTGGCGCGTACAAATGTGACGTCATGAGAGCACCGTGACTATTTCTACCCGCGCTGGTGGTCATGACACTAGCTGCAGTCTTCTCCTGAACAGAGGGGGCGCTAATGAGGAAAGGCTACCGACTTTGCTCTTTCTACGGACTAGAAGAAGAAGAAAAAAGTAAACAACGGCAGAACTGGCAGCAGCATTGACGTCAATGCTTGGATTTGATTGGATGAGCTACTTGGTGGATCAAGCCTTTCATTCACCATAAAGAGCTCATCTTAACCCAGTAAGTTTACCAGAGAGACCTGCAGTCACCCTGAGAGTCCGGTTGTCGGCGAACCCGTTCAGGCCTTCCGTTTCCGCTTTGTCGCGCACCGCTGAAAAAAAAAAGAGCTGTGCACAACAGCTGGGCGCACGCCATAAATCGGGCGTGCCGGCAGGATATTACGTCATTTTGACGTCACGATGGCGCGGGCCACCTTGGATGCGATCTTACTTTTTAAATTTTTCATAGTGAAATACTTTTGTGTTTCTTGTATTTTAAGTGTTTTTGTTTATTCTTTTGTATGTTGTTCAAAATAAACCATTCATTCATTATTTTAACTTAGCAAATATCTTACAAACTACAATTTATTTCTCATTTTGTTCATAGCAAATATAAATTCTTGCATATTTACTCAACAAATAAGAACTAAGTCTGAACCTGATGGCGGGAGACGCGCTGCTCGCTGACGCCCGGCTGGTATACGGCGCAGACGTCGTTCAGCTGGCGCCGGCGGGACGCCTGCGTCTCTGCCAGCTGCTGCCGGCGCCGTTCCTCCGCTCCATCTCTGCCCTCGGCGGCGGATGGGTTAGGGGTCTGTAGGAGCAGCTTCCTGTGGCGATCCTCAGCGGCGGACGGGTTAGGGGTCTGCAGGAGCAGCTTCCTGTGGCGATCCTCAGCGGCGGAGGGGTTAGGGGTCTGCAGGAGAAGCTTCCTGTGGCGATCCTCGGCGGCGGACGGGTTAGGGGTCTGCAGGAGCAGCTTCCTGTGGCGTTTGGTGACCGGCGGTTTGAAGTCTTGGAGCTCCAGCAGAGACGCAGACGAGACTATCTGCACGTCGTCCTGAAACACACACAGTCAACACTCTTACATCACATTTATATCTTCGTTAAAGACTGATACTAGCTGCACACATTCATTCATTCAACATACTACTCTAAAAAATCTTCACTTTTCTCCTTAAAATATTCTGACTTTTCTCTTCAAAATATTCTGACTTTTTTCTGAAAATATTCAACGTTGACGATCTTGTTCGGAACTTTTCTTCAGTATCAAAGTAATCCAGTGACAGTTGGGTGGAGTGGGTTGTCTTTTTATTTGTGCATATAAAATAAAAAAAGAAATATTCAATTACATAAGAAAATGCTCAGGTGGGATGAAAGAACAACGCTGAGGGTATGTTAAAGGAACCCACCTAACATTAAATTAAAGCTGAACATGCTGCCACACATTTACAAATCAACAGAAATACTGTTTAAATATTTAGGAGGAAAGACAAGAATACAAATTCTAGACAAGGGTCACTACAGATAAAAAAAAGGTAGAAAAAGGAATAGAAACTATTATTACGGTAACATATATAGGACCATGTCACGTACAGAGGTGAGTGTCCAGCAGGGGGAGCTGTCCCCCCCGTCCTCAGATCGGTTTTATTCCACCTGGACTCTATGTCTCCATGTTTGTGTGTGTGTCGTGGAGTCTGGTGTAGTTTGGTGATGGTGATTTCGGGGCTGTTTCATGTTAAACTAAAAGGATCTTACTCTTTAACTAAAAGGTCTATCTCTGTAGGGATCCATCCTCAGACACTTAGAATAATAATCTGAGTCTGTCAGCAGCAACAACAGAACTTTTAGTGGACGCTGACTGCAGCGTTCTCGTGCAAAATCTAAAAAAAAAGGACTAAAATGCAGAAAAATGCGAAACAATGACAAAACCTTGTAAAAATGTCAGTTAGTGTTTGTGTTGTAATGCTGTGAGTGACCTGCAGGCGGCACTGATCGTCTGTCTCACCTTGTCTACAGGCCACCTGGGAGCCACCAGCACATTCACACCTGGAGACAAACACAGAGACACAGGTTATTATGGTCTGGAGACAAACAACACATGAGACAACTGATCGGATGTCATCAGAGAATAAACTGCAGAAGTTATTATGGTCTGGAGAAAAGCACTGGCATGACAACAACAGGAGAACAGTGCTCTAAATAACTCTGACACACACACACACACACACACACACACACACACACACACACACACACACACACACACACACACACACACACACACATATACAGACACACACACACACACACACACACACACACACACACACACACACACACACACACATACACACACACACATACACATATACAGACACACACACACACACACACACACACACACACACACACACACACACACACACGCGCGCAGACACCCCCCCCCCCCCCCTCCAGATGGCCTCTCAGCAGCTTCCTGACTCTGAAGGTTAGCCGCGGCGGTTTCCTGCTCCTCCTGTTATTTATTACCCAGAAAGCACCACACTGTGTGCAGAACAACACAAAGAGTCTCTGTGTCGTCACAAACACAACCACTCCATTCATCTTCACGTTTTTGTTCCTAAAAATAAAGAGTTCCCTGTCAGTTGAGCAGGTGGGAGGATGAAAACTTCCCTTCATCTTTAAATAATTCTGCTGAGTCACACTAACATGACAACAGCTGCTGAGCCTCCGGAGACGTCAGCATGATGGGATTCATGCTGTGAGTCTCAGCCGCTGCTCAGGTGTTGAGGGGAACCTCGGGGTCTGATGAGAACAACAATCTCTGAAACTGGTCAAGTATTAAACCAGAACCAAGCTGTAATGTTACCCTACAGGACTAATGTTCAGCAGCAGTTAGTAACAAGCTGTAATGTTACCCTACAGGACTAATGTTCAGCAGCAGTTAGTAACAAGCTGTAATGTTACCCTACAGGACTAATGTACAGCAGCAGTTAGTAACAAGCTGTAATGTTACCCTACAGGACTAATGTTCAGCAGCAGTTAGTAACAAGCTGTAATGTTACCCTACAGGACTAATGTACAGCAGCAGTTCGAGTCCAATAACCCACCAGACTCCATGTAAATAATCACTACTTTTATCATCGTAAAACACACTTCATTCAAAGTGGACAGAAACTAAATCAAACTACCAAAAGCCGTCTTAGTTCATCTTTCCACTGTTCCAACAATCACCACTCTGGTTTGGTTGAAATAAACCCTTAATTCATCCATTTACATGTGGAGATATGCTGGCTCTATACACGCTAAAAGTCCTGATTATTTACATGGAGTCTGGTGGAGATATGCTGGCTCTATACACGCTAAAAGTCCTGATTATTTACATGGAGTCTGGTGGAGATATGCTGGCTCTATACACGCTAAAAGTCCTGATTATTTACATGGAGTCTGGTGGAAATATGCTGGCTCTATACACGCAAAAAGTACACACTAAAAGTACTGATTATTTACATGGAGTCTGGTGGAGATATGCTGGCTCTATATACGCTAAAAGTCCTGATTATTTACATGAAGTCTGGTGGAAATATGCTGGCTCTATACATGCTAAAAGTCCTGATTATTTACATGGAGTCTGGTGGGTTTGGTGATGGGGATTTCATGTTAAACTAAAAGTTTTTAAAACCTCTTTAAGACCTTTCTGTTTAACCAGAAACAGCTCTCAGGTCGACACACACATATAGATGGAACCGCTTTATATCTGTCCGGGGGCCTGTTGCACTAAAGTAGAATGAAGAAATCCAGGATAAGTGAAAGCGCGCAGCTTGACTTAGTGTGGTCCGCTCATCGCGGCTTAATCGGTTGCACGTTTGCCGAGCCAGGATGAGAAAGTGAAGCTATGTCAGCCAGGTGTAGATAGCTGGGATAGGTGCACGTCCACGACTTTCTTAAACAGACCACGGTATCCATCACAGATTTACTGATGCAGAAATGGAGAAGACGCGTGCGGCATATGTTTAACCCGCTGAGCAGCAGCTGTTAATGCGTAAGGATTTAAAAAGATCTACTTACTAGTCACTCCACATTTTTACAGTTTTAATAGCTTTTAATATGCTTGTTTTATGTGTTGGTTGTATTGCTGTATCTGAGTTTATGTGCTAAATGTGCTGGTTTTACTGTAAAGTGTCTTTGAGGAGCCTGTAAAGCACTATATAAATAAAATGTTTTATTATTTAGCCTACTTTGCCTTAACAGTGAGCAGAGGGAGATCATGTTCCTCGGGACATTCACCCTGAGGACGAGGCCTAATGTCAACCTCTTATTCATAATGAGAGAATATGTTTTACAACCATATGCACCAATCTCTATAAGCTATAAATCTAAATATCTTTCTACAATTAATGTTCATACAGAACAAACATGACTGGACAAAAACTAGAAAAAGAAGTAAGTGACTTCAATACACACTGTCAGCATATCTGTAAAACAATATAGCCTATTATTATTATTATTATTCATGTTTTATATTCACTTCCAGATGCGTGACAGCACCAAAATAAAAAGATCAAGAAGCTTTGTGACATTATAACACATTCTCACTCCCAGCTCGTAAAACACCGACGTTTGGTCAGGGTCCATTGTCGTCGTTATTGACGCTAAAAGTCTCCTTTATAGTCCGCTGCACGGTGTGGGAGGATCCACCCCCTCCCCCCCCGCCTCTCCACGTTGCACGGGGCATATTCACGGGGAGAGCAGCGGAGGAGAAGCCCCTTTCCTCCGCATCGTCCCACTTTATCTCCGGTGCCAGTGCAACCATTTCTTACCATCCAAACAACTGCAATAGTAGGGATTGACATCAAACTTGTGACGGCAATAGTGACGAGTAATGCATGTTAATAAAAATAAAGCAGAACACATTCAGAAGACAACAGAATAACTGTTAAACACATTTATCTCGGATCAGAGCAGCAGCTGATTTAACACATCAGTGATCATCAGGATTAATCTTAGCCCGGCTGACAGCCCCGGCCGTTAGCCCGGCCGTTAGCCCCGGCCGTTAGCCCCGGCCGTTAGCCCGGCCGTTAGCCCGGCCGTTAGCCTGTTCTGGAGCAGGCTAGCTGCAAAGAATAAATCTCCATGGTTACTTGGCTGGGTTTAATTCAACCTGCTTTTGTGCAACCAAGTCAAAGCTAAACTCATCCAGGATAACTTGAATTTAGCTTGAAAACAGGCCCCAGGTCTCAATCATACGTGTTTTTCAGCCTGTTGTCATGAAGCATTGGTTGTGTTAGGACAGCTCTTTGATAGGACGAGCACTGACATGTTACACGTACCCAGATTTGCAGATTCATGGAGAGTTTGTTTGAGGAAGCGAGAGGCAAAGAGCCTCAAGCAGACTGCTGCACACAGACTACGTTTACATACACTGAATATTCTGAAAGACAGTCTTCCTCTAAGCTGTTTGCATGGCTAATAAAAAAAGAATATTCCTCTCATATTCCCGTGTATAATGCAACCGTGCAAAACACACACACACACACACACACACAGACAGACAGACAGACACACACACACAGAGATGAGGTAATGTTATGATGTCAGATCAGTGACTCTCTGTGGTCCATTAGTCCTCAGTTCCTGCAGCTTTAATTGTCTCTCTCACCTCTGAGACACTGAACTCTTTTTATATTATATTATAAATCTATGTTACATTATTCTGTCATGGAGAAAATATGACCTCATGTTTGCAAAGCCTCATGGGAGCCAGGTAATAAATCCAGGTGTACCTTAGCTCCCTGCTGCAGAGGGTTCAAAGTTCCTCTTTTTCCTCCTGATAAGTGGCCTCAATGATCTGCTGTAATGAGACCATATGAGGATCTATAACTAGAACCCCTCATTCCCCCTGCTCTGGTGTACTCCCTCTCATTCCCCCTGCTCTGGTGTTTCCCCCTCTCATTCCCCCTGCTCTGGTGTTCCCCTCTCATTCCCCCTGCTCTGGTGTTCCCCCCTCTCATTCCCCCTGCTCTGGTGTCAGAGATATGAGGTTTGGGCGTGTTATTTTAAACAGAGATTAGTTCTTCTACTGGAGATAAAAACACTTGGTGCACAGAGATCACTTTGGGATCAAAACTCAAACGCTTAAAAACCAAAACGGAGCGCTGGAGATGGAGCCTTAGATGTATATATATTTATTTATTATACACATACAGGTGCTGGTCATATAATTAGAATATCATGAAAAAGTTGATTTATTTCAGAAATTCCATTCAAACAGTGAAACTTCCATCCATCCATCTTCATCCGCTTAACCGGGGTCGGGTCGCGGGGGTAGCAGCTCCAGCAGGGGACCCCAAACTTCCCTTTCCCGGGCCACATTAACCAGCTCCGACTGGGGGATCCCGAGGCGTTCCCAGGCCAGGTTAGAGATATAATCCCTCCACCTAGTCCTGGGTCTCCCCCGAGGCCTCCTCCCAGCTGGACGTGCCTGGAACACCTCCCTAGGGCGGCGCCCAGGGGGCATCCTTACCAGATGCCCGAACCACCTCAACTGGCTCCTTTCGACGCAAAGGAGCAGCGGCTCTACTCCGAGCTCCTCACGGATAACTGAGCTTCTCACCCTATCTCTAAGGGAGACGCCAGCTACCCTCCTGAGGAAACCCATTTCGGCCGCTTGTACCCTGGATCTTGTTCTTTCGGTCATGACAGTGAAACTTGTATAATTTATACATTCATTCCACACAGACTGATATATTTCAAGTGTTTATTTCTTTTAATTGTGATGATTAGAACTGACAACTAATGAAAACCCCAAATTCAGTATCTCAGAAAATTAGAATATTACTTAAGACCAATACAAAAAAAGGATTTTTAGAAATGTTGGCCAACTGAAAAGTATGAACATGAAAAGTATGAGCATGTACAGCACTCAATACTTAGTTGGGGCTCCTTTTGCCTGAATGACTGCAGCAATGCGGCGTGGCGTGGAGTGGATCAGTCTGTGGCCCTGCTCAGGTGTTAGGAGAGCCCAGGTTGCTCTGATAGTGGCCTTCAGCTCTTCTGCATTGTTGGGTCTGGAGCATCCCATCTTCCTCTTCACATTACCCCATAGATGATCTATGGGGTTAAGGTCAGGCCAGTTTGCTGGCCAATTAAGAACAGGTATACCACGGTCCTTAAACCAGGTACTGGTAGCTTTGGCACTGTGTGCAGGTGCCAAGTCCTGTTGAAAATGAAATCTGCATCTCCATAAAGAACAGTGGACCAACACCAGCAGATGACATGGCACCCCAAACCATCACTGACTGTGGAAACTTTCCACTGGACTTCAAGCAACGTGGATTCTGTGCCTCTCCTCTCTTCCTCCAGACTCTGGGACCTTGATTTCCAAAGGAAATGCTAAATGTACTTTCATCAGAGAACATAACTTTGGACCACTCAGCAGCAGTCCAGTCCTTTTTGTCTTTAGCCCAGGCGAGACATGTGTCTTGTTCAGGAGTGGCTTGACACAAGGAATGCGACAGCTGAAACCCAGGTCTTGCATACGTCTGTGCGTGGTGGTTCTTGAAGCTCTGACTCCAGCTGCAGTCCACTCTTTGTGAATCCCCCCCACATTTCTGAATGGGTTTTGTTTCACCATCCTCTCCAGGGTTATCCTTATTGCTTGTACACTTTTTTCTACCACATCTTATACAAGTTTCACTGTTTGAATGGAATTACTGAAATAAATCAACTTTTTCATGATATTCTAATTATATGACCAGCACCTGTATATGTGTGTATGTATGTATGTATGTATATATATAAAAAATAGACTCAGACAAAAGATTTCTGATGAGACGACTGTAAACTTTTGTCTCCTTGCAAGTCTCCGGTCTGCAGCTTTCTGAAAGCTGCCTGTCCTGAAATAAATCGCACACACACACACACACACACACACACACACACACACACACACAGAGTGACAGCAGCTGTACAGGTGTGTTTACTGACTCCTGACCCCCCCCTCCCTCAGGACTCTAATAAATTACCCAGCATGCAGTTTGGCCGAGATCAGCAGCTGCTGCGTCCGATCCTGTCAGCTGGTTCTGCAGCAGCTGAACCTGGGAATGTATTGCTAATGATAGCACTGCACCACAGTGACTTCATTATTATAGAGATGCTTCTACGACAAGCTGCGTCTCACCTGGTGGGGGGGGGGTTATAGAGACGCTTCTAGACGAGCTGCGTCTCACCTGGTGGGGGGGGTTATAGAGACGCTTCACCTAATTAATACCGTCCTTCATCACGGTCTCCATCACCTCATTAATACTGTCCTTCATCACGGTCTCCATCACCTCATTAATACTGTCCATCACCACGGTCTCCATCACCTCATTAATACTGTCCTTCATCACGGTCTCCATCACCTCATTAATACTGTCCTTCATCACCGTCTCCATCACCTCATTAATACTGTCCTTCATCACGGTCTCCATCACGGTCTCCATCATCTCATTAATACTGTCCTTCATCACGGTCTCCATCACCTCATTAATACTGTCCTTCATCACGGTCTTCATCACGGTCCCCATCACCTCATTAATACTGTCCTTCATCACGGTCTCCATCACCTCATTAATACTGTCCTTCACCACGGTCTCCATCACCTAATTAATACTGTCCTTCATCACGGTCTCCATCACCTCAATACTGTCCTTCACCACGGTCTCCATCACCTCATTAATACTGTCCTTCATCACGTCTGCATGCTGACCCACTGGCTACGATGTAGCCCAGTTTACCTCCCACTCAGGTCAGGACATCCACCCAGAGCTACGGGAGGAGCTGGAGAGGCAGAGCTTTCTCCCCACCCAATAAGGCTAATTAAGTCATGATTAAAAACACAAATGCTTGATCAAGGGCCCGGCCCGAGGATAGCGGCGAAAAATATCGGCCAAATATCGGTTCGGGCATAGAATCTAAACTCTAATCACAAGCATCGTCTTTAGTGGGTGTGATTGCTGGAAATCGCCCCTGGTGGAATCTAGGGAATTTAGAGACTGTCCTTCCCCGAAAACAGAACAACACTGACACCGATTGTCCACACAGTCAGAGAGCTAGTTAGCATGTAGCTCAGAGCAGGAAGTGGGAGTCGAGAACAAAAGACTTCTCAGGACTGAAGAGTGGGTGTGTGTGTGTGTGAGTCTGTGAGTGTGTGTGTCTGTGCGTGCATGTCTGTCTGTGCGTGTGTCTGTGTCAGTGTGTCTGCGTCAGTGTGTGTGTGTGTGTGTTTGTGCATGTGTGTGCGTGTGTGTGCTTCAGGGTGGAGATGTGTTAACATTTTAACAGTTTTATTTAATTATCTTTAAATGTGTTTAAAATCTGCAGCCAATCCTGCGTCGGCAGATTCTGTGTGACCTTGCTGAGGTCACAGAATAACACAACATTAACACACTTCCAGGCCGACGTGTTTAATATTAATATGAAATCATATTCAGGGTCAGAGAGGCGTCTTCTTAAAGGACACCTTCATCATCATCTTCATCATTGCTGACGGCTGTTTAAACTCACATTTCTCCCTGTCTAACGTCCCACAGACATTCAGACCTGAGGGAAACTAACCAGAGGAATCAGGTGCGTTTCATTTCATCACCTGAGAGTTTTCCTTTGTGTTCAAACAGGTTTGAAACTGCAGGTTTCAGAGAACCGCTGAGACTCGACAGCAGAATAATGTTTGTGTCATTCAGGTTGTTTCCCCCTCCCCCCCACCCTGGAGAACATTAATTAAAGCGTGCATCTGAGACGAGGCGGCGGCAAGCTGTGACATGTTTTTGTTTGGACTGAAATAGGCCGCGCATCGCACATGTCACGCTCCTGCAGCCACACATTCAAATTACATCAAGTCACTTAATGTGCAGCGCTGGGAGACACAAAACCTCCACAAAGAGACACAAAACCTCCACAAAGAGACACAAAACCTCCACAAAGAGACACAAAACCTGATGGGTGACACGGGATTCAATTGTCGCTCCCATCCCATCCTGAGCCCACAAAAATACTCCCGTCATATCTCGACTGTCTCCCCCAAAAAAAAAAATCCTGTCCTGCAAAATCCAGAGAGAGAGACTCCCGAATCCTGTCCCGCTCCCCTTTGGTTCCCTATGTTGTCTAAAGTCATCAGACTGTGTCGCGCCACCCGGCGGAAAAGAGAGAAAGAAGAAGAGCTGTTGTCCGTCGCTGTCTGGAGGATAACTAGCCAGCTGAGCACGGTTACAGCTCCATTTATACAGTGGGGCAAAAAAGTATTTAGTCAGCCACCAATTGTGCAAGTTCTCCCACTTAAAAAGATGAGAGAGGCCTGTAATTTTCATCATAGCTACACTTCAACTATGAGAGACAAAATGAGAAAAAAAATCCAGAAAATCACATTGTAGGTTTTTTAATGAATTTATTTGCAAATTCCTCGGGAAAATAAGTATTTGGTCACCTACAAACAAGCAAGATTTCTGGCTCTCACAGACCTGTAACTTCTTCTTTATGAGGCTCCTCTGTCCTCCACTCGTTACCTGTATTAATGGCACCTGTTTGAACTTGTTATCAGTATAAAAGACACCTGTCCACAACCTCAAACAGTCACACTCCAAACTCCACTATGGCCAAGACCAAAGAGCTGTCAAAGGACACCAGAAACAAAATTGTAGACCTGCACCAGGCTGGGAAGACTGAATCTGCAATAGGTAAGCAGCTTGGTGTGAGGAAATCAACTGTGGGAGCAATTAGATTAGCAATTAATAAGAAAATGGAAGACATACAAGACCACTAATAATCTCCCTCGATCCGTGGCTCCACGCAAGATCTCACCCCGTGGGGTCAAAATGATCACAAGAACGGTGAGCAAAAACCCCAGAACCACACGGGGGGACCTAGTGAATGACCTGCAGAGAGCTGGGACCAAAGTAACAAAGGCTACCATCAGTAACACACTACGCCGCCAGGGACTCAAATCCTGCAGTGCCAGACGTGTCCCCCTGCTTAAGCCAGACGTGTCCAGGCCCGTCTGGAGTTTGCTAGAGAGCATTTGGATGATCCAGAAGAGGATTGGGAGAATGTCATATGGTCAGATGAAACCAAAATAGAACTTTTTGGTAAAAACTCAACTCGTCGTGTTTGGAGGGGAAAGAATGCTGCGTTGCATCCAAAGAACACCATACCTACTGTGAAGCATGGGGGTGGAAACATCATGCTTTGGGGCTGTTTTTCTGCAAAGGGACCAGGACGACTGATCCGTGTAAAGGAAAGAATGAATGGGGCCATGTATCGTGAGATTTTGAGTGAAAACCTCCTTCCATCAGCAAGGGCATTGAAGATGAAACGTAGCTGGGTCTTTCAGCATGACAATGATCCCAAACACACCGCCCGGGCAATGGAGTGGCTTCGTAAGAAGCATTTCAAGGTCCTGGAGTGGCCTAGCCAGTCTCCAGATCTCAACCCCATAGAAAATCTTTGGAGGGAGCTGAAAGTCCGTGTTGCCCAGCGACAGCCCCAAAACATCACTGCTCTAGAGGAGATCTGCATGGAGGAATGGGCCAAAATACCAGCAACAGTGTGTGAAAACCTTGTGAAGACTTACAGGAAACGTTTGACCTCTGTCATTGCCAACAGAGGGTATATAACAAAGTATTGAGATGAACTTTTGTTATTGACCAAATACTTATTTTCCCGAGGAATTTGCAAATAAATTCATTAAAAATCCTACAATGTGATTTTCTGGATTTTTTTTTTCTCATTTTGTCTCTCATAGTTGAAGTGTACCTATGATGAAAATTACAGGCCTTTCTCATCTTTTTAAGTGGGAGAACTTGCACAATTGGTGGCTGACTAAAGACTTTTTTGCCCCACTGTACCAACTGTTCTCTGAGGAAACAGGACACAGAGCACAGTTACAGCCCCATTTATACCAACTGTTCTCTGAGGAAACAGGACCCAGAGCACGGTTACAGCCCCATTCATACTAACTGCTCTCTGAGGAAACAGGACCCAGAGCACGGTTACAGCCCCATTCATACTAACTGCTCTCTGAGGAAACAGGACCCAGAGCACGGTTACAGCCCCATTTATACCAACTGTTCTCTGAGGAAACAGGACACAGAGCACGGTTACAGCCCCATTCATACTAAATGTTCTCGGAGGAAACAGGACCCAGAGCACGGTTACAGCCCCATTCATACTAACTGTTCTCTGAGGAAACAGGACCCAGAGCACGGTTACAGCCCCATTCATACTAACTGTTCTCTGAGGAAACAGGACCCAGAGCACGGTTACAGCCCCATTCATACTAAATGTTCTCGGAGGAAACAGGACACAGAGCACGGTTACAGCCCCATTTATACTAACTGCAGTTGTTAGTTTTGTGTCTCACAAAGTATGAATTCTCCAGCTGTTATGTTTGATTTCTGTTGTTTTTGTCACGAGTACTTTCACACAGAACGTGAATATTACGCAGCGATAAAGTGGCCGGATGTCCGTCCCCTTCCTCTGTCTCTGTGTTGGCGTTCTAACCTCTGGTGGATTTGTGAGGACTATGGTTAACTGCTCCTCAGATCTCTGCAGGGTAAATCCAGACAGCTAGCTAGACTATCTGTCCAATCGGAGTTTTCTGTTGCACGACTAAAACTACTTTTGAATGTCCACATGTTCCACCAAAACAAGTTCCTTCCTGAGACTATTTAGCATCTGGTTAGGGTTAGCAGGTTGCGTGTTGGCGGTTCCATTCTGCAGTTTAAACTACTGACCTGGGGTGTCGGTGAGATCCTGCAGGCGGACGAGCAGCAGCAGAGATCCGGCTGCTAGCAGCAGGAGGAACCACAGGGGGCAGTAGAGAGCGCCGGGCAGCTTCATCACTCAGAGGAACCACAGGGGGCAGTAGAGAGCGCCGGGCAGCTTCATCACTTCATTTGTCCTGCAGCTACCAGATCATCTGATCCCAAATCAGCTGCCGCCGCACAGCCTGCACACACACACACACACACACACACACACACACACACACACACACACACACACACAGCAGATCTGGAGTGATATGATCTTAGAGGACTGGAGCAGCAGCGTTCTGAATCAGCTGCAACTGTCTGATTGATTTTTTAGGGAGACCTGTGAATACACCGTTATGTAACACCTGTCCCATGTAGCTATATAGTTTCTGGTGTAGTAGTACTATGGGAAGGAGCCTGGGTTCTTTGTTTCCTTACTTAAGATGGCGCTATTACCTGTACTAACTAATGCTTGTTAGCAATCTATGTTTTTCAATAATATTAAAATAACTGGCAGTGCCTCAAATATGAATGAATGAATTAATTAATTAACAAAAATAATATGCAAACACATTTATGGTGTATTAGAAAAATAAGTGAGGCCAATGTAGATAAAGAAAATACTCCCTTTTTTTTAAATGACACACAAAATAATATGTTGCCTCAATATAGCATTCAGAGCATATTATAAATTGTTACCTCTGCTTAGGTTTCAATTAAATAAATGCATAAACCCTTTGACATGTAAACCTCAATAATTATCTGTGACACATTCATACTCAGCAATCAAAAAACAAAGAAAAGAAAACCCTGTCGCAGGCCTGAGTCGAAGCTTGGGAGCGTGGAGGCCTAAAACGGTGACGGCCGTTTCACTTGTTTTAGGGTTGTGCCGATGGACGATATCATCGTCCATCGTGATGGCTGGCCGACATCACGATGATGAGCCACCATCGTGATGCCCCCCCCCCACCCTGTCAGACACACACCTGCGTCAGTCTTTTAAACTAGCAGACACTTGCGTGGGGCTTTGCACTGTGCTGCGCAGGGTGAAAGATAGAGCCCTTAAGTGGAAGCTACTTTTTCCCCCTTACGTGCAACTTATTTGTGAAAAAGAGCATGGCTTTGAGCTGCTGGACTGGCTGCAGTGATACATTCTCTCTCTCTCCCTGTCAGCATTAGCTCGCTCTACCTGCTAGTAACGCTGGACACAGCGGTCTCGAGCGAGAGAGAAAAGGCGTTAACGTGGAACGCTATCACACTTTCCTTTCTCCCCTCATTGGACTAAGTTTGTGGACACTGCTGTGTGCGTGCATCAATAAGTCAGTCTGATGTCCTGTGGGTACGGACGATGTTATGCAGGATTTATGAATGACGTTAGCAACAGTAGGCTAATTCACCAAGGTGCTATTTCATGTGTGAGCTAATATTGCACATCTGTTCATGTGCGCTGCAAGAGTTGTTTCTGTTTATTGAATGTGTTATTCAGTGCAAATATAACAGAGAATGTAGTTTAATCTCAGTAATGATGGTGTATTAGGTTATTACTGTCACTCTGTTGAAGGCTAACGTCCCACTGTACTGTCGCTACGCAGATCACGGAGATGTGATTGACTTTACTGCCGAAAGTGCGTCAAGTTGTAAAAAACTGCTCCTACCAGCAGGGCAGCATAGCCTGTAATACTGTCTATTTACAGAGGACGTTTAAATGTATGTCTGATCGTTTCTATGTTAACTGTTAGCCCAAATATTTATGTTAAGCGATATAGTTAAATAGAAAGTGCTTACCCCTCGACGACGATATCATCGTCCATCGCCATGTTTTACTGTAAACATCATCAACTGCCAATTTAGGGGACATCGCCCAACCCTAACTTGTTTACACAAGCAATACAATAAAATGCACGTGCAATATACTCAGTACTCACAAATCCTGGTGATAGTCAAGGGGATATATGAAAACAGGTGAACTTGGCAATGGCAGCAGGCAGAGCACCGTAGAAACCACAGCAGAAAGATCACCGGAACAGAAACAGCAGCGACTAGTCCAGATCTCACCAGCAGGATGGAAAATCGCTCTCTGTGTCCCAAAGAGCTTCCCCGATCCTCTCTCTTTTACAGTCACAAACGTCCGTCTCCTCTTGTAGATTACAATACTCCAAAACACAGCATAACTGGTCGTCAGCCTCAGTAAT